>NC_056730.1:956827153-957014653 GCF_019279795.1 Protopterus annectens | reverse complement strand
TATGTGAGATGTGTACTGTGTGTTTAGCCGTTGTGCTGCCTATCTTGTGCATTACTGATATTTGGAATAGTATCCGTACACCTGTGACTGTTGACTGTTGTTCCACTGTAGTTTAGCACACTCACAGTAGCAATGCCACAGTTGTGGCCACTGACAAACTGTTTCATATTCTTGTAGGTCCCTTTGCTGTGACAGCAGGGCAGACGATACATGCTGGTGAGTGTGTTAACACTTTAATATTGGTAATGAAATGTGCATGTCATAGGTGAAGTGTAGGCCATGTACACGTAACACACCTACACATAATGCATGCTGTGCATGTTTGCAGTGAGACATCAATCATCTCAGTAAAGTCAGTAGCTGCCTCAATCACATGCAATCCACAGTGCAACAGACACAATTGTGGCAACGCTGTACTGCACATTGGATATGCATAGTTGCTACAGCTGTACACAACAGAACATGTTTATCATACACAGTACATGAAACACGCTACATTTGGCATTACCACACACCCGTTGTAAGGTCACACTTCAGTATCCCACATGTTATGCACACGCACATGATGTATCTCAGGGGTAGAGGCCTATCATGGGGTTGTGCAACACTCTGCAACACATAACACAGTCATGTTAGGCAATGCTCCCTATTGGGCACCTCACACACCCATGTACAAGGTGGCTGTGTAATTGTGAACATAGCAGTTCAGGTACAGCATGTAGGCGGTGGTCTTGCACACATTAGTAGCCGTGAGTGACCACAAGATGCATGTTGATGATGGCACAGGGTACTACACCCCATCCAGTTACAGTGACCACAGTACTATTCATAGCAGTCATTGCTTTGCACCTCAATGTTGTGTGTGCGCAAACATATACATCTATACACAATATGCATAGCATGTTGTGTGTGTGCTTACATATGCCAGTATACACAATATGCACAGCAGTTGCCATCCAAACAAAGTGTCACATATATGTCCTGGAATGCTAGTGGGTGTACAGGTCACTTAACACACATTGGGTATGTGTGGTGCTTAATGTTGCAGTCGTGTAGCATGCCATGCCATATCTGGCACCGACATATCTGCAATATGTCTCAGACTCACCATAACCACTGTACACTGGCCATGTCGAGCAATGGGGTTTCTTCATGTCAACATGCACCACACATCCCGTGTGTGTACATAGCATGCATGTGCTACACCCGTGTTGACTATTATCTGCTATGGACACAGGCACTGTACTCAGACATGGATATCTATGAGTCACACAGATAACACATGCAGCCATGGCATGTATACTTGTGAGTGATGGTGCACAGGGCATTGCAGAGGTGATAATACCTGCACAGCAATGTTGTGTCCATGTACACATTGTGATCCAGGGTGTAGCCAATCACTGAACAACTACACAGTTGCATCAAAGCCATGTATACTGCCATTAAATAGGGGCATCTACACTTGCACTGCATGGTCTTGTGCAACACATATTCTGCATGCTGACACGTGTGGTGGCTGTTTACCTTGTGATACTGACACCTACTTTCACCCACTATAGAGTATGTTTTGGATTGCTGGTGTGTGTGTGCATGTGCTGTAGTGAGGAGTGTATTAGTGTTCATGTGTTCATGTGTGCACGTGTTCATGTTTGCACATGTTCATGTATGCATGTGTGCATGTGTATGTGTGCATGTTTGCACGTGTTCATGTGTGCACATGTTCCTGTGTGCACATGTTCATGTGTGCACGTGTTCCTGTGTGCACGTGTTCATGTTTGCATGTGTGCACGTGTTCATGTTTGCATGTGTGCACGTGTTCATGTGTGCATGTGTGCATGTGTGCATGTGTTCATGTGTGCACGTGTTCATGTGTGCATGTGTTCATGTGTTCATGTGTGCATGTGTGCATGTATGCATGTGTGCATGTGTTCATGTTTTCATGTATTCATGTGTTCATGTGTGCATGTGTTCATGTGTACATGTGTGCATGTGTGCATGTGTTCATGTGCAGATGGTAAAGTGTGTTTCCTGTCTTCCTCTCACAGGTGCTGAGTTAGGGCTGGCCGCAAGCAGCAGGGAACCTGAAGCCACTGCCACGAATAGTGGTGATGATGAGACATGTAATTTGGCACAGGAATGGTCCGCTAATCGACAGTACACAGCGTTCAACCCCATCTATGCGCACACTCATACTGTCAATACATCCCTCAGCACTAATGGCCATAGGAAAGCGACAGCATGCAGTTGGCATTGACCAGGAGAGTGTGGTATCCATGGCACTTGCATCCCCTCACAGCAGCCATAGCTGTATTCCTGGAACGGTACCACATAGGCAGAGGTCCAGGGGTTCTCGGGGGAGCACCAATGGTCATATTGCCCCTGGCAGGCGTGCCCTCACAGGTCTTACGATGTCCAGTATGTTCCAGGCTGTAATGCAGGCTCAGGCACGTATGGAACGGTACACCAGGCAGGGACTTAGGGTGCAGAGGGCACATTACTACGATATCAATGACAGCATCCTTGACCTTGCCGGTGCCATCCAGACTTACACCGAGGTCATTGATAGACGTTGGGGGAGACATTAGATGCCCTCCACAATATGTCTTCCATGAGCCAGGACCATGCGGGATGGTTGCGATGTTGATGTGGACGCATGCAAGCAACAGCAACGGCTGGCAGTGGTTGCAGATGGCCCACAGTTCACAGCCGCTCCCGTAGTGGCAGTACCAGCCCCAGCAATGCTGGGGCTGGCCTGTCCATTGACCGTCCCAGTAGACCACGTGCACGTGGCTCTCAAAAGTCCCAGCAGGGACATGGGTCCAGTCGTCATACCTCTGCTTCGGATGACAGTACCCAGTCAGGGTTGGTACCCGATACTGTCCATAGCACCTCTGCCAGGCACAGGTACTGTGTCCGTGGCCGGAGACAGTGATCTGTACAGCCTAGCAGGTACAGTCTGTGGCTGTCCCACAAACTACCGTATATGGCAGCCACATGGTGGAGCTGTGTGCATGCAGACACACACACATTAACCAAACAACTAGGGCTCACACATACACACTCACACATTACATCAACATTGGCCCATGCTGTACTGTTGTCCCTCACACACACACACACACACACACACACACACACACACACACACACACACACACACTCACACTCACACTCACACACACACACAGACATGTCGATTGAATGGGTCAATGTCAGGCTCTGGCAAACAACAAAATGCTCTGTGCATATGATGATACCTGTGTCGCCTCCTGTCATCTGTAACATTGACGGAGGAACAGGCTAACATGGTGGTGATGCACAGGGTGACACTATAGCAGTTTAGCAATATTAGCAAGTTGTCAACAGGAAAGTGTAATGACATCCTTGTAGGTATATCTGAGCAGACATTATGCATCAAAGCTCTGATTGTCAATGTAGCATTGTTTACACCACTGTTAGGTCTGAGTATGTATTGTCCACCCATGTGCCACTTGGCTGAAGTGCAATGTTTTGCCAGCATGTATTAGTGAGTGGACAGTACGTGTGTGATGTGTGCAGTACAGATTAGCAAGTGTACATCTGTGAACATGGTGGGTGCGCACTGTCTGCATGTATGTGCATAGTGGACACATGGAACGTGTGACATACCCTGTTGTACACATTGTGAACATCTCATAGTATCTTTCAATGGACAGTATGCATTCTACTACAGTTATGTACCAACATGGGTAGACATGTGTGTATGACATGGGTTGACAACATGCTGTGGGTGATACTGTTAATATCTGTCAATGATTTGCGGTCTGGTAGTATACACAACCTTAACAGCATGACTATAAGCAATCATTGGATGATGTCCTGACAAATGACACACAGTTGTAGGGAACTCAGTAACAGTTGGATCCTTCCGGTGCTACACTATAACACTGACCAGTGGTAATGACCAGCACCCATTCCTGTGACCACACCTGTTTGGCATATAGCCCCCTTAGCTACATGCAAACACACTAGGGATGTGTCCATCCATATCTGGAAATGCATGCATTGGCCTACAATGCATTCCCTGGATGGGATGCATATCCTACACAAGGGTATAATACAGACGGATACCTGTTGTCTGATACATGCTGTATAGCAGTAAGCTGACTATGGCATAGTCATCCACATGTACTATACATACTATCCCATCAGTATCACACAGGTGGTAGCCCTCAACATGTATGTTGGGTACCAATGTGTACATACGGCCACATGTTATGTCATGTGTCCCTTGGTATCCACATATCCATAGGTATTCTGGAGTCCCAAGGTGTATCACATAAGACATTAGAGGCCTGAATGCATATCCACAAGGCAGTTGCACACCTATAAAGACTGTCCATTATTGGCAGTCATTGTGTATGAACATGTCTGACATATACCCCAGGCATATACCCTCACTCATACTACTCTTAGGTAACTATCATGGGTGTGTGTGGCACAGATGACCTTGGCCACAGATCACGACAGTGGATGGCCTTGTCACATACATACATATGTGACCTATGATCTGAGAAGCAGAGGTACAACCTATCAATGGAAACAAATGTATTCATGTAGTATGCAGGCTTCACACCTATGTACTGATTGAGGGGACATGTGCACATATATTTTTGCACCACAGATACCTGATGTGTGCAATGCACTTACTGTTGCAATCATAATATGTCATACCATAGTAAAACCAAAACCCACGCTGCAGTGACCAGTAGTGACACACACACAGTCAGTGTTTGCAGGATTCAAACCCCTACCTAACTATGTTGTGATACTACAGAGAGATGCATTAACACAGCGAGCTATTTGCTTTACTGGGTGGTGCCACTTCTCCTGCTGTATTTATAGGATGGTGACATCATCAGTCTTTCCAAAGAGGAATGTACCTCTTTCAGTGTGTTTTCCCAGTCTCCAAAAAGGGCACTCCTTTCAAAGACAATTGCACACATAGACATACCCTACCCACACACACAGTCAGCATTTGCAGGATTCAAACCCCTACCTAACTAGGTTATGATACTAGAATGAGATGCATTAACACGGTGTGCTATTTGCTTTACTGGGTGGTTTCACTTCTCCTGCTGTATTTATAGGATGGTGACATCATCAGTCTTTCCAAAGAGGAATGTACCTCTTTCAGTGTGTTTTCCCAGTCTCCAAAAAGGGCACTCCTTTCAAAGACAATTGCACACATAGACATACCCTACCCACACACACAGTCAGCATTTGCAGGATTCAAACCCCTACCTAACTAGGTTATGATACTAGCATGAGATGCCTTAACACGGTGTGCTATTTGCTTTAGTGGGTGGTTTCACTTCTCCTGCTGTATTTATAGGATGGTGACATCATCAGTCTTTCCAAAGAGGAATGTACCTCTTTTAGTGTGTTTTCCCAGTCTCCAAAAAGGGCACTCTTTTCAAAGACAACTGCAGATGTACACACACCCCTCCCACACACAATCAGCATTTGTAGGATTCAAACGCCTAACTAACTATGTTACGATACTAGCAAGAGATGCATTAACACGGCACCTATTTGCTTTACTGGGTGGTTTCACTTCTCCTGCTGTATTTATAGGATAGTGACATCATCAGTCTTTCCAAAGAGGAATGTACCTCTTTTATTGTGTTTTCCCAGTCTCCAAAAAGGGCACTCCTTTCAAAGACAATTGCACACATACACACACCCCACACACACACACAGTCAGCATTTGCAGGATTCAAACCCCTACCTAACTTTGTTATGATAGTAGAGAGAGATGCATTAACAAGGCGTGCAATTTGCTTTACTGGGTGGTTTCACTTCTCCTGCTGTGTTTATAGGATAGTAACATCATCAGAATGGACATGGTAATGTGTGTACACTTTGTTTTATGCCATTCCAGGAATGGTCCATGTGGGTCGTCGGGTGTCAACAGCTTGAACAGGAACTCATAATCCTTACCTTGTGTGATCTATCTGTGTATACATTGACATTCCTTCATATGTCAACACATATTTATGCACAGCTTGCTGGTTTTGTGGGTACTACATGTGTCTGGGATGTTGATAATGGGCTATTCAAAGTCTATGTGAGACATGTGTAGCCGTGTTCAGTGATGTATGTCCTGGGTGGCTGCCTTGCAAACAGTCTAGCATGTTTGGGAACCATGATCCGCACATGTACGTACCACAGTTAGTGGGGTTGTGTGTATGTCAGCTTCCAATAACTCTGTTTATAACTTCAACCATGATGGACTACATGGCCTTGCGGATCAGACTTCATAGGTGTACTGGACTGTACTTACCATGGTGTGTTGTGCACCAACACTTGTGTGGAGTGCCATATGTTGCTGTAACACATTCAACGGTTACACATCCTGTGTAGGGGGGAGGCTCAGCTGACTGTTCAGGTGCAGGATCTGTTTGTTCTGTAGTTTATGCATGACACATATTGTGAATCAATGTATTCCACTTGCTGCCATGCTTTTGGCATTGGGGGTAGCTGTTCATCCATTCTACATGTGATATCTCCTGGTATGTTGATATGGACTATCGTCAGTGGGAGGTGGGTCTGTATATATGGGCCTGTCTGTCAGGACGTTGGCATTGTCAGTCAGGTACAGTTGGCCCTGACTCATGACATATATGGGTATACATTGCTATATATGACACAGCTGTCGGAGATGTCATGATTCAGTCTGGACTCCTTCTCAGTTACTCTTTACAGAACACCAACGAACCTGAGCACTAATCCCTGTTATACTCTTTTACACACTTGACACCCTGCTGATCCTTTGTGATCTGGCTACAGTGTATGTCATCATATTATCCCGGCATGTCCTGGGGTCAATTTTGTGTGTACTCTCCAGTCCAGCTGGTGAATATTGTGATGTTGACACAATGTCACATCTGCCTCATGTACACAGACAACCTTCTCCTCCTCCCGACAAACTCAGCTATATGTGTGAGATGCACCTATAGAGACATACAGGGTGCTGAACTCTCTCAACCCATGACTGGCACAGTCTATCAGGTGGTGAAGGTAACCACACACAACACATATCAGTCTCACATATCCTCTGGCGACAGCACTCAAACCACATTATCACACATAGACATACTTGGATGCTGTGAATTAACTCTGCCTAAGCAGCAGAGACCTCCACAGCAGGCACACACACAACTGCTACCCCACTACAATACCCACATATCACATAGTTCACAATGTCAGTGTGCCACACAGTCACTGCCCTTCAGGCTGGACAACTCACCTAGTACACTTGTAATATGCGACACTTATTGTCAGACACACTGACGTACCACTCACCAGCCCAAACATGGGAATAGTCACTTTGGGCTGTCTGTCAGGTGCCAGGATCTGCCACATAACGCATGCAGTCAGGTCACTCCAAAACAAGTACAGGACTGGCACCATCATTGTCCATGCTGGTGCATAAAACATCAGGCGTTACTCCCTGGACCACATGACATGGTACATGGAGGAACAGTCTGATCATGTAGCCCAGGCCAGTATTACCCTGACCTTGTCTAGCATCTTACACCCACCAATTATGTCAAAGTATACAGACAAACATATCACGTTTAACAGTTGGCTAACAAATTGGTGTCATTCATAGGGGATACAGTGTCTGTCAGCCTGTGGTGACATGCACGACATGCCACGCAGCTTCAGTATGGACAGCTTGCACCTGTCACACTTGGATCTTCAAATGCTGGCTAAGGCTCTTGCTGCCACCATAGTGCATTTGTTGAGCAGGGCTCAATAGACAAACCCACCTCCATAGACATTACAGGTTATATGACACTAAGGGTAATGCTGCTCAACACCAGATGTGTTACCCTCCTATTGCGGCCACTCAGGACTCTCTTCAGTATGGAGGATAGCGATATCTGTGCACTAACAGACGCCAAATTCAGGCTCACATATGCACACCAGCACTACCAGGTTATGTTTCATACCATGCTTTCTGGTGATAGGACTTGGAACGGACAACACAACTAGGGGGAGTATCCATATACATCACAGATACACACACCTCTGGGTTAATAGCACTGCACAAAGCATCACAGACCAGACATATGCAACTACCATTGTGCAGAACTGCCTTTCAGTTTGTTGCCTGCTACTGACCACCCTCCCATACTCAGGAACCACACTCGCATTCCTGGGAACAGTGGGGAATATGGAGGTCTCCACAAGCAACATTATATTGGGTGACTTCAAATACACTAATATTGACTGGGGATACTACTCAAGCCCCAACACCCTTGCCCTACATTCATTACAATTTGTTAATTCATATGCTATGGCACAACCAGTCACCACAGCCACAAGGGGAAATACATATTGGACCTGATCATCACCAACATGGGGACTCTATGTTCCACACCAGCGATATACCCCTCATTCGTAAGGTCAGAACATACATATATCTCACTGGATGTACATATACCCTCCACACATCCATCCTGGGTATTCTTGGTGAACTTCTCATGAGCCAACGTCTCACTTCACCAAAGCAAGGTGGTATCCTTCTGAGACAGTGGCAAATATGGCTCCGACTGCTGAATCCTTTACATACACATTTTATAGACACCTAGTGGACTGCATGGATTGTGCTATCCCAAATAACAACAGGACTCACTCCTCCAAAGGCAGGGGACCTGTCTGGTAGACCCCAGCCATTAATAAGCTGTTCAACATCAGGAGGAAGCTACTACATGACAGAGCACAATCCCAGACAGGGAAAGCATCTGTGATCTGTACTAGCAGACAGCTACAATCACTCATGAACTTATCTAAGGGTTGCTTCTCACGGGCAATTGCACCAGACACGTAGAACTATCACAAGGCTTTCTTCAGTTATGTCAGGAACCTGGGTGGACACTCACTGATATGCTGTGTGTTACTGCATACTGACTAAACTTACCCTGAACCCACTGGCATTGCCAACATCCTGGCAAAAAGGTTCAGTGCAGATGTCTCCCCCCCACCCCCCCTAGGGAGCAACTATCCATCCCAACAGAGTGTAACCTCCCTGACATCACACAGTAACAGGTGAGTGCTGCCCTCCCCAAAGCATACATCACAGCATCTATGGGACCAGATGGTGTCCTGGCATGCATCTTACACGAGCTTCGTGACAGACGTAACCCTCACATTACATCACTGTGCAATTTCGGAGTTACTACAGGATATGTACCCACAGAATGGCATACAGCGACAGTGGTCCCACTTCACAGAGTTGGTGCCACAATGGACCACAGACAATATTGCCCTATAAGCCTAACTAGCCTGTTCTGCAACACTATGGACCGTATTGTCATGGGTCTCTTACACATACACATCGGGAACCTACAGACACTGTGTCCTACACATTTCAGCATTATTGTGGGCAGATCTTGCCTCTTGCACCACCCCCCCAAATATTTTAAGTACATATTATGTTCAGAAAACTGCAATATATTGGAATTGCAAGTATCCATGTGCCTCCCACACCCCCCTTACTATATATACTAACTCCAGGGTTGCACTACAGTGGGCAAAGGTGATATATAACTTTCAGTGAAATGTGTGTCAGTGAATTGAGTTTTCAATGAATTGAGCTTTCAGTAAAAAGTGCACACTAATTTGACTTTCAGTCATAAATCTGGATCTGTGCCAGAACATTGACTTTTCTAAAAGTAGACCTTCATATGATCAAGACCATAAGATCTATTTTCCAAACAAATAAACAAGACAAAACAACAAAAGTTTTCACAGCCCCACCCCCTACATATTATATATACCAACTTTGACATTGTATTATAGTGGGGAAAAGGTAAATTTCCGAATACCCACTGTATCACAATCTTCAAATCAAAGCTTTGATGTTTTAGAAAGTTTTGGAAAGTCATGGTTTGGAGAGCATGAAGTTCGACTTCCTGAAACTTCAGTGTTCTGAAGGGGACACATGCACATACATACACACACACACACACACACACACACACACACACACACACACACACACACACACACACACACACACACACATGCACGTGCGCGAGCGCACACACACGCATGCATTCACTCTAAGGAAAACAGATGTATGACTAATTTATCTTTATGCATTTTAACCATCATCACTTTACCCACATTAGTGTCTGAATGGAGAGATAATAAAATCAGCAAAAGGAGGGAAGTATTGCTGGAATTGAATTCATCCTCAAGTCTTGGTGAGTACCTTCATAAGGTGGACCCTGTTTTTCACAAAATCTCACCAAGACAACACTGATATATAGACTGTATTTTATATAGCATATATCATGGACAGAAGTAGGATAAAAAAATAAAGATAGCTTGGTGCATACGTCCCAGGATAAAAAAGTGCCCATTCCTGGTAGGTGTACTGGTACCAGGACTGGAAAAAATGACAGTGTAGAATCCTTAAGATATGGAAATATCCTACATTGGGGCCAGGCCAGGGGGTTGATGCTCCCCTGTTGTGGAAGGAAGTAGCAGTCCACAAAAATTACAAAAACTGATAGGCCAAAAAAGAGCCATACAGACAACAGAGTGGACTATCGAGGATAAGAAAGAAATTATGTATTGTTGCTATTATGCAAGAAGCCCAGAATTTCCAAACAAAAGATATACAAAAAGTTTAAGAGAGAAATTAGAAGAAAGAAAAATGCTTCCACAAGAAAAACTGTCAGAAGTTTTAAATACAAATTTGCATTTATTAATAATACAGATCCATGAAAAAACACACTATATATACCAAGAAACCTTGTACCATTTGGAGAAAGAAGTGACTGAAAAAGTGTGAAAATTTAAAGAACAAAATTTAGAGACGTTTGAAGGGTATAAAAAAGAAATATGGACATGGGAAAGAAAGATCTTATATGGTACGATATTTATGCAAAGGAGAAAAACAAATTAATCAACACATAAAAGGCAGCCCCAATTCAAAGGGAAATACAGGCAAAGGTATGCAGTTATGGAAAATTTCACAATAAAAAAATAAGATCACAGAGGGAATGTAGGACAGAAGATTAGCCAAGTAGAAGTAAAAAAAAAATAGAAGTTGCAGTTATGGAATGTTTGCGAAGTGAAGGATTCAGTGTAAAAAGCCTAACACAGGTCATAACACAGCATGATGGCACAACTAGCCCCAAAGTAAGGAGAAACAAGAGGAGCAGGAGACATCTGAAGAAGAAATATGGTCATGGGAAAGTAAAAGAGATTTAATATTTTATTTTATTTATTTTGCATTTGTTTACTGGGAAAGTCTGACTAGGATACAACCCATTTTCAATGGAGGCCCTGGGCGAAAAGCTCCACATGCAGAGATTATACAAAACATATACAAGAAATTATACAAACAATGTACAAGACATACTGTACTGTGAAAACCACGAAATGGCTGGATACCAGAAGATAAGCACAACTCCAAATAACTCCAACAGCTTTATTGCGATAACAACTCCACACACGAAGCTAAAACTTTCCACACAATTAGAAGTATACACGGTTGAGCGCTTTCATCTGCTTAACAGCAAATTTCATCAGAACCAAAAAGCACAGAATACATGCCCTTATATACCTATATGGGCGCCAAAATTAATTGATTAATTGATTGTTCTAGTGATCAAAACATAATCCTTGCATCAAGCACTTCAAAATACATTTCTAGTAGTAACTAAAAATTGTAAACCTCTATTGCACTATTTTACACTGTAGCCGTACATATAACAATAATGAGAAATTTAAAACATTTAAAACATTTAAAAAATTTACATAAGTACATATAAAGGTACATATAAATGTTGTTGACCTGTTAAAATTTTTACAAAGTGTTGTAAGTTGTACTAATAACAAATTTTACTAATTTTGATTTTACTTATGAATAAAGAGTGTACTATAAGATTTTTCCACTAGTGGATCCAAAATGTACATACTAAAACCTTAATGCAACTTTTAAAATACAAAAATATTTTACAAAAATATTTTGCGAAAATATTTTTCAATGATGAACCATAAAATCATGCTCACCATATTTGTTAAATGCAACAATAACTAAAAACAGCTAATGTTAACTGTCCAAAATAAGAAAAGGTTTAATGCTAATATGGTCATTGAGTCCAGGTTTTGTAGTTGCATCACATAACATTTGCCATTTGCTTTCGAGAAGAGATAAATAACACTTCCAATTGCCCCCTGTGGCTGATTGGTCTATGAGGTCGATGATGCTGAACAGAAAGGAATGCTCGCTACCATGTTCCAAAACATGTCTGCTAAGTGCATTATTGGGATCTAACTTCCTAATTCTATATGTGTGTTCATAGACCCTAGTCTTTAATCTCCTTTCTGTTTTGCCTATGTAATATGCATCACACCTCTCACACGTAGCCACATAAACTATTCTTGAGGTGTTGCAGTTGCCTCCCTTACTATGCAAGCTGTTGCAAGTAATATTTTTCAGTTTCACAACTCTAGCTTCATTGATAAATCTACACTGCTTGCAAGTCCCACATTTCCTAGTATGTCTGTTCCGAACCTCTTCTCCGTTGTTCGGCTTGGTCTTTTGGAACATGGTAGCGAGCATTCCTTTCTGTTCAGCATCATCGACCTCATAGACCAATCAGCCACAGGGGGCAATTGGAAGTGTTATTTATCTCTTCTCGAAAGCAAATGGCAAATGTTATGTGATGCAACTACAAAACCTGGACTCAATGACCATATTAGCATTAAACCTTTTCTTATTTTGGACAGTTAACATTAGCTGTTTTTAGTTATTGTTGCATTTAACAAATATGGTGAGCATGATTTTATGGTTCATCATTGAAAAATATTTTCGCAAAATATTTTTGTATTTTAAAAGTTGCATTAAGGTTTTAGTATGTACATTTTGGATCCACTAGTGGAAAAATCTTATAGTACACTCTTTATTCATAAGTAAAATCAAAATTAGTAAAATTTGTTATTAGTACAACTTACAACACTTTGTAAAAATTTTAACAGGTCAACAACATTTATATGTACCTTTATATGTACTTATGTAAACTTTTTAATGTTTTAAATGTTTTAAATTTCTCATTATTGTTATATGTACGGCTACAGTGTAAAATAGTGCAATAGAGGTTTACAATTTTTAGTTACTACTAGAAATGTATTTTGAAGTGCTTGATGCAAGGATTATGTTTTGATCACTAGAACAATCAATTAATCAATTAATTTTGGCGCCCATATAGGTATATAAGGGCATGTATTCTGTGCTTTTTGGTTCTGATGAAATTTGCTGTTAAGCAGATGAAAGCGCTCAACCGTGTATACTTCTAATTGTGTGGAAAGTTTTAGCTTCGTGTGTGGAGTTGTTATCGCAATAAAGCTGTTGGAGTTATTTGGAGTTGTGCTTATCTTCTGGTATCCAGCCATTTCGTGGTTTTCACAGTACAGTTTGATTCTTAAATGTACAAGACATACACCAGAAATTACATTCTATACTATTATAGCTGACATTTATATTATTCAATCATCTTATATAATTCCTTATTGTAGTGTAGACATTGTAGTTTCTCAAAGTAAGCTGAGGAAGGGTTTGTAGGGGGAAACTGGGTAGAAAAAGATGAGGTTAGAGATTGTCTAGACATGAGAGAGAGCATAGATTATGAGGTGGACAGGGAAGAAGAACAATTCTGAGTAGAATCTATTAAAACTAGTTAGCCTGGAGTAGTACAGGAGCAAAGACAAGTGTCATTAAGATCATTTTTAAGAATCTTGTTGAATTGGTTGGTATTTGTGTTAGGTCTGATGCTGTGAGGTAATGATTTCCACCTTGTTGCTACATGATGAGAAAATAGGGAATCCCTGTCATATTAGTGGATTTGGACATTTGTAGTAGAGATTTATTTGTTGACTGAAGAATTCAATTTGTAGTATGGGGCTGGATAATATTCAGAAGGGCAGGTTTTTATCAGGTTGATATACTAGCTTGTGTGCTATGGTTAGATGGTTATAGGATAGAAGTTGTGCAAGTTCTAATCAGGACAATTCTTTTAAGGAGTGACAGTGGTGGGTATGATGTGAGCAGTCAGTTGCAAATTTAGCTATTTTTTGAAGCATGTTTCAAGTTCAATTAAATCAGTCTTTTTAAGGGTGGTGAGAATTGGGGAAACATGCAGAAGTGTTGATAGAAGATGCGTTCTAGCAATGGCAACCTTAGTGGTGCTAGTTAGACACTTTATTTCTGTCAAGACATGCCATTTTTCGTGAACTTCCTTAATTGTTTGTGCTATATGTAGATCAAATCTTAGGTTGTTATCTATTATTACTCTAGTGGTTTTGTTTGTGAATCAACATTAATTTTAGCATTATTCCTAACTGGGATGTAGAATGTGCTGGGGGGGGGATCTTGTGGGTTGGAAGATCATGCGTTTTGTTTTATTGGGGTTGAGTATGATCTGATGGTTAGAGAGCCATAGCTCAGTATACGAGAATGATTTTTGGGTTATATCATGGAGGTGTTGCAGGTTTATTAGCGGTGCATATAAGTGTTGTGTCATCTGCATATTGGATAGTTGGAGCCAGTGGGGTAGCACTATGGAAGCTGTTTGTAAAAACAGTGAAGAGTAGCGGCCCAAGAATTGATCCTTGAGGTACCCGTAGGGTGATGGTAAGAGTGGAGGATAGGACATTAAGCCATTTTACAGATTGTTCGTGGTCCTGTAGATAGCTTCAGAACCATTGAGGTGCAGATGGGCTGAGGTTCAGTTTGGAGAGTGTATTTAATAGTTTGGGGTGGGAGACCATTTCAAATTCCTTGGACATATCTAGAAAGACTGCAGAGACTATTTTATCATTGTTTCTGAGTTGTTTGATGGTATTGTTGAAAATGAGGAGTGCAGTTGTGGTACTTTGACAGACCCTAAAACCATGTTGATATGTTGCTAGCATGTTGTTGAAGGTAAGATAATGAATCAGTTGGAAGTGGATACATCTTTCAAGGGATTTAGATAGCAAAGAGAGAATGGCGATTGTTCTGTAGTTGGTCAGCTCTGTGGAATTTTAGCCTTTGTGTAAGGGGATAATGTGTGCAATTTTCCATATTGCTGGGACATGCTGTTCTGCTATGGACCTGTTAATAAGG
Source organism: Protopterus annectens (assembly GCF_019279795.1). Lineage (NCBI taxonomy): Eukaryota > Metazoa > Chordata > Ceratodontiformes > Protopteridae > Protopterus > Protopterus annectens. The sequence goes on along the minus strand of NC_056730.1, from coordinate 956,999,481 downwards.
ATTGACACTGGATAAGATATGGCTTCTGCTGCTAGTTGTAAATATTTAGCTGGTAACTTGTCAGTTGCTATTAAGGAGGGTTTGAGTTTTTTGAGTACTTTCTTAATGGTAGCTGTGGGAACAGGTTGAAAGGAGAAGGAGTTGTAGTTAATACTGAGAGGTTTGGAGGCTAGTGATGGCTCTGTGGAATTGCTTTTAATTAATGTAGTACACTTTCAGTGAAGTATTTATTGAATTCTTCTGCAACAGTGGTAGGAGAGTGTGGCAAGTTGGGAGAAGGAGTAATGGAATGTCCTGGGTGGAGAATTGCATTTATGGTATTCCAAAATGTTGGGGAGGGGGGTTATGCTGGTGTTTATGCTGCAGGTTAGAGCAGAAGTTATTTTTATCTAGGCTGATTTGATGTTTAGCCTTGTTTCTAATTTGCTGGAATGCAATGTGGTTGATTTGGGTTTTACAGGTGAGCCATGTTTGCCAAGCTTTGTCTCTTTTCCTAAGGAGCATTCTGGTGTCTTTTTTAGTTAACCATGGTGCGTATGTGGCCTTAATACGAATTGACCTGGGGGGGGCAATTTGTTTAGAATTTCAAGGAAGGTACTTTTGAAATAATCTACTGCAGCATCAAGGGGCATTTTTTTAGTAGAGACCAGTTAAATTTTTTAGGGTAATGATTATGTCTTTGGGGTTAAAGTTTTTTTACTGCGGATATGGCAGAAGGTGGTGAGCTTGACAGTACCAATGTTTTTTCTCAATAGATAGGTTAGCATATGGTCACTAAGGCGATCAGGTAAGCAGCCATTAATGTGATAATTCTGAAGTTTGTTGGCTAGTATCCAATCCAGTATAGACTGAAGGTTGGAGTTTTTATCTTTCTGTGTAGGAGCTTGAATGAGTTGTGTGAAGCCATAGAGGTTGATATGAATGCTAGGGCTATGTGAATTACAAGTTGTCCGGTCTATAGTAAAGTCACCCATAAAGATAGTTTCTTGGGCTATGGAATTTGATATTGACTGGATGATGCGCTCTGTAGTGGAGATGCTATTTCTGGGTGGGACATTGGTAGCTATAATAGATATTAATTTATTTTGGCTAAGTTGAAGTTTAGTAGATAGGACTTCTATGTTTTGTGTTGTTCTGCAAGTCCATATCTGACTCTAAGGTTTTTGTACATCTGATATTGGTAAATGTTATAAACTTATGGCTTCATCTGATTGTAATACCTCTAATTTAGTCTAGCTAGCTGTTTGCACTGTCTGTGGATGTTTTTATGTAGGGGAGGCTAATAGGACTTTTAGAGAGCGTATATGTGGACATGTTTATTGTATTAATAGAAGGGATGAAAAGAATGCTTTGTCTAAACATGTTACATCTGCTGGTTCTGATCATATGTTTACATTTTCTGTGTTGGAGTGTTCAGTAACTTGTATCAGAGGGGGTGATATAAAGACCAGGACTGAATGTCTTGAGACTAAATGGATTATAGAGCTGCAGAGTAATAGAGGTAAGGGGTTAAATGAGAATGTCCCCTTAAAATCATTATTGAGATCACATTGTCTTAAGAGGTAGTTTTTTACATTGTATTTAAGTGCATAAGTGGTTTTATGATATAGATCTGAAGAAGCACCCAGTTGGGGTGTGAAAGCGCTTATCTACTTTTATTGTTTTTATTGTTTCTGTTCATTTATTAAAGTTATAGCCTGCTGTGTCGACTGGTCACATTTTATTTTTTTTTATTTTTTACATTACTTGTCTTTTGGTAAGGACCAGTCTTGTTTGTTTGTTCAGATTCATTTTCCTTCAGTATTTATATGTGCGCCCCGAGTAGACACCAAACTGGCTAACAACAGGAAACACAATGCTCCAACTTAACAGTGAACCTGCAAGCTACTCAAAAACTAGAGACCAATAACTTGCTTTCCAATGATGTATAAACTATACACTGGAATTGATGCAGACAGAGTTTTTAGTCATTTAGAAGAAAACTCCATTATGGCAATAGAAAAAAAAGTAATAAAAGAAAGTCATATGGAAGAAAGGATCATTTCTGGCTAAATAAAGTCATAGTGGAGAACTATAAAAAGGGGAAGAATCTAAGTACGGTGTGGATAGACTACAAAAAAGCATATGACAGCATCCTGTATTCATGGATAAAAGAGTGCTTAAAAATGTATAACATACACCCTACACTAATAAACTATATTACAGAGACCATAAAACTGTGGCAAACCACTTTGCAGTTAAATCATGATAAAGGACAAATCATTCCATGGATAAAAATCCAAAGTGGGATATTCCAGGGTGACTCGCTGCCACCGCTGCTTTTTTGTCTTGTCCTTAATCCATTAAGCTGTCTGTTTAACAGATTAGGTCATGGCTGTAATTTGGCTCCTAGAAAGCAAAAAAGTGTAAGGACTTCTAATCTTCTCTTTGTCAATGATTTGAAAGTAATGAGGAAGTGAAAGCACAACTGCAGGTAGTCAAAACTTTTTCAGATGATATAAGAATGTCATTTGCTCTTGATAAATGTGCAAAAGCAACGATTAAAAAAGGAAAGCTGCAGCACCAAGAAAACATCAATTTGGGACAAGATTGTGATATAAAAGAACTTGAGCAAGAAGGATTGTATAAATACTTGAGAATTGATAAAGGATCATCAATAAAACAAGAACAAATGCGAATTAAACTCAGTAAGGAATATTTTGGAAGACTTAAATTAATCCTGAAAACAACACTGACATCTAGGAACAAAGTTTTAGTTATAAACAAGTTTGCCCTTCCTGGCCTAACTTACAGTTTTAGAGTGACTGACTGCACCCAAAAGGTTTTGGATACATTAGACAGGAAAACAAGAAGGATGCTTCATGTTCATCAAATGATTTATAAAAATCAGTGCATACCAAGATTAGATATCTCACATTCCAAAGGAGGTTTGGGCCTACTTGAAATTGATTACATGTATAGATCTGCAGTCATGGGACTGCATGCATTTCTTCTGACCTCATGACTTCTCTGCTTAGTTTAGCAGAAGCATATCATTGTCAAGCAGGAATGGAAATCAAACCAGAAGTCGATAAATATCAGGCAGCAACTGAATGTGGCAAAAACAAAAGAAAGAATAGAAGGTGAAGGATTGGATGAGAAAGTGAGAAATGTAGAGAATGCATAAATATAGTTGCAAGTATAGAAAACTCCTGGAACAACCTCATGTTGATCAAGATCAAATGCAGGAATGGTTAAGGAGAGGTGAATTCAAACCATACCTCTCAACTGGAAACATCAAAAATCTGGACAAGGCCCATGAAAAATAGGTACAAATCTGTACACTGATTAACATCAAATTTGCGTACATAATTATGTAACCACGCCCACTCCAGTGGAATTGTGGGATACCAACTTTCAAACGCAAACTGAAGAACAGACAACCAAAATATAGCACCAGAGTCCCCCCGCAGCCATTCCAATATCCTATCACTTGTCAGTTTTGCCCCATTTACCATAAACACTAATGTGTGCATGCTGCTTTACTTCTACAATGATTATTTGGATTTTACTTTCACATTTTGTAGCACAATGCACACACACACTAATAGAAATCTGCTAAACAAAGCAATACTGGCTCACAATGAAAATAGACGACATTAAAACTACTCTGTCCTTGAAACTCACATTACCTAGTGGAAAAATGTTCAAACAATAAATTTAAAATGCACCAATAATGACAAAATTGCCCAATTCAGAACATTTCCATCATAAAAGTCTACTTACACACCCACACAATATATATCTATATCTATATATTAAACAGAATGACAGTAGTGTAAGCCATAGGCATCTTGCATAGCTTCTTGCATTTATTTTTAATTTTATTTTTTATTTATTTTTTTTTTTTTTTGGGTGGGGACGACAAACATTTTGTAAAGTTGCTAAAATAAAATGTTATTTTACCATGGTGCATTTCATGCCACATCTTAAACCCAGGACTCTGTGCACTACAGTCAGAAAAACATACAACTATGCCAGATCAGCAGATTCCTTCACGATAGGAAGACTGAAACTTAAATGGCTATCATTTAGTGAATTCAGTTCTCACTTGTCACCATAGTTCTCAACCTTTTAGCACAAAAAAAAAATACTGGACAAAGCCAATAATGGGGGAATACAGCCCCAAAATAGAGACAAATTTATCTTATAAACTTAGAAAATTGCTAGAATAAAAGGTTTTGTGTTACCATTTATTTTATGAAGAATATGAAGTCTGAAATTCAAATGCCTGTCATTATTTAGTGAATTCAATCCTTCACTGATTGCCCAAAAATCCTGAAAACCACAGACTTTATGAGGAACAGATCAAAAATGAGGCATAAATTCACAAGTGGTGGTGGCTAGGGACTTTAGACTCTTTTTACCCTGTACCCAAGGTACAGGGTTTGAGCCTGACCTGAGTACCGCTAGCCACCAGGTGGGCATTTACACACACACACACACACACACACATTTATCTTCCCCCACAATGACCTTTCACAATGCTGTCCTATTTCAACTGGTACTCTATTCAAACCTGAACTATATCAAAACAGAGTGCTTGCTTGCATTTGGTCTCTGTAAATGTGACTTGGACCTAGTCCATAGCTATGCAGCAGATCAAACCAAAATAAATGCTTGACTTGTAAATGCCTAGTGTGAAAGAAGGAGACAGAGAGACAACTCTGATGAACAAACAGCTGGTGCACTCTCATATTATAAATTTCACTTTATACAGTGGCGCCTGATGCCCCTGTTTAAATGTACATAAACACCTGTGACAAAAAGTGTCTTGAACATACAAGGCACATGAATATAATTTCCCAAATAATGGCTTTTCTCAAGTGGATCCAGTGTAATGGAATGCTTGCTTCATTTGGAAGCTGCATGCATATGAGTGCAAGTCATGCAGTCACGGCAAAAGTAGTCTACAAAAAACACGGTAAAAACAAAAGTGCAGATAGGAAATTCCAGTTGAATCGTACCAGTTTTATTACAAGTCCAGAAACACGAAGACACACAATATCACAGCAACATGAACGCCAATTAATATCCACAAGCGTTTTCTTCTTGTATTAAAGACTTCATCAGATGAATGACAAATCCATTAGTGACCACAGAGGTTTAGGATTTGAGATTAGCCCTGGCTGCTGTCTGCTCCTCTCCTAGCGTCTAACCTCTGTGGTCACTAATGGATTTGTCATTCATCTGATGAAGTCTTTAATACAAGACGAAAATGCTTGTGGATATTAATTGGCATTCATGTTGCTGTGATATTGTGTGTCTTCGTGTTTCTGGACTTGTAATAAAACTGGTACGATTCAACCGGAATTTCCTATCTGCACTTTTGTTTTTACTGGTTGGTTTTTGTGCAGAAGCTTGCAGTATTTCGTTTATTTTACAAAAAAACATGGTACTACATCTGTTACATTCAGTAACACAGTAAACATTTTCTGGCAGTAATAGTGAAAGAAAGCAAGACCATAAATGGTAGTGTACAACAGCCTTTATGACTAATGTAAAAACAAAATACTTGAATTCTGATGCAGCATGAACCACTTTGTAAGACAAAAAATCTGCACAACCAGATTTCTAAATTTCAGTAGCACTCACTCTCAAGAATCTTCCAGGTTATGCTTGGTACTGTCTGAGCTATTCACAACCAGGCTCCATAACTTCTGTGGCACTCCCTGCAGTTCTTTCTGTGCAGAATGGCAATAAATTCACTTTGGCGCTCCATGCAGAATGGCTCCATTAGAATGAATGTGCCCATTCACATCTGAATTAATGCTTCCTGCGCAAATATCCATTTGAAAAGCCAGCCAGAAATATGTGATTGTGAGCCCTTGAGCTCAATTCCGACAGGCTGGTAGCCCCGACAGAGCTGATATCATCGCGTACGTGATGACGTCAGCTCAAACCGAGAAAAATAAATAAAAAATAAAAAAAGCAGCAAAAAAGTCAGAAATGAAGGGGTACCACTCAGGAATCATGGCACTCCATTATTTGGACCCCAAAAATTGGTAAAAGCTGAGTTACTCAGTATGGTTGGGAGGTCTGATTCAAACCAAACGACGAAAGCTTAATATTGGTGGCCCAAGATATTGGAGTATATACATGTTGGTTTACAAAGTCCATTGAATATGTGGGAGAAACAGACAAATGTAGGTTTTGTAAACCAGAATTGGAAACAGTTGCACACCTTGTTGCTGGTTGTGACATACTAATGGCAGAAGGACTGTGTACTGAAAGACATAATAATGTGGCAAGACTGTTGCAATGGGAATTGTGGAAACATTATAATATTGAATTAGCTGAAAAATACTGGAAACGTGAGCCACAAAGCATCATAGAAATTGATGAAGTCTACATCACATGGGATCCCTCATTACCAGCAGTTCAGAAGATAGATGCGAGAAAGCCAGATATAGTGGTCCATGAAAAGAAGACAAAAGTAGCATTGATCAGTGAAATCTCTACACCCAGTGGCTACAGTGTCTTGCATACAGAGAGACACAAAGTCAAAATATCCAGCTATGCAGGCAGAAACAAGAGCAATGTGGAACAAAGATACCCAAACAGTTCCAATAGCAGTAGGAGCAACTGGTCTTATAAAAAAGAATCTTCAATCATATTTAAATATGTTACCAATACATGTAACTCTACAAATTGCAGAAGGAGTAATTACTGGGCACATTGCGGGTGTTGCGAAGAGCACTTCTGGATGATATCAAAGATTAAAACAATACTAATCTCATGAACTTTAATCATTCTTTGACTTAGAAATGAGGTCTATTCCAGTCATGGTATTAAAAACCTGAAAGATATGGAGAAATGAAAAATGGGCAGAAGATGCAGATGCAGTACCTAACTTCTGGCTAAAAGTATTAACATCTTTGCACTAAGATTTAATCATGAGTAAAAACTACTTATATGCATACCCCAAACAGACATCAGCCTGGCTAACAACAGGAAAAACAATGCACCTACTTAAGCTGAAACCTGTAAGCTACCCTAAAAACTATAAAGCAATAACTTGCCTTCCAATGATATATAAACTATACATTAGAATTGATGCCGACAGAGTTTATAGTTATTTAAAAGAAAACTCAATTTGGCAATAGAACAAAAGGGTAGCAAAAGAAATTCATATTGATCAAAGGATCATTTGTTGTTAAATAAAATCATAGTGGAGAACTGTAAAAAGGGGAAGAATCTAAGTATAGCATGGGTAGACTACAAAAAAGCATTTGACAGTATCGAACATTCATGGATAAATGAGTGCTTTAAAAATGTATAAGATACACCCTACACTGAAAAACGACATCACAGGGACCATGAAATAGTGGCAGACCACTTTGCAGTTAAGCCAAGATAAAGGACAATTTATTATCCCAGGGATAAAAATTCAAAGAGGGATATTACAGGGTGACTTTTTGTCAATGCGGCTTTTGCCTTGCCTTTAGGCCATTAAGCTGTCTGATTAACACATTAGGCAATGGCTATAATTTTGCTCCCAGAAAGCAATAAAGTGTAAAGACATCTCATCTTCTCTTTGTAGATGATTTAAAATTGTACAGCTCATCAAATGAGGAACTGAAAGCACAACTGCAAGTAGTCAAAACATTTTCAGATGATATAAAAATGTCATTTGATCTTGACAAATGTGCAAAAGCAACTTTTAAATCAGGAAAGCTGCAGCACCAAGAAAACACCAATTTGGGACAAGAATGTGATTTCAAAGAACTTAAGCAAAAAGGAGTGTATAAATATTTGGGAACTGATGAAGGATCAACAAGAAAACATGAACAAATGTGAATAAAACTTAGTAAGGAATATCCTGAAAGCAGCATTGACATCTAGGAACAAAGTTCAAACTATAAACCGATTTGCTTTTCCTGTCCTAACTTAATGTTTTGATGTGGCTGACTGGACCCTAAAGGTGTTGGATAGATTAGACAGGAAATCAAGAAGGATGCTTTATGCTCATCAAATGATTTACAAAAATCACTGCATGCCAAGATTATATATTCCCCATTCTGAAAGAGGTATGGGTCTCCTTGAAACTGATTACATGTATAGAGCAACAATTGTGGGACTGCATACATATCTGCTGACCTCACAAGATGCAAACATAGTGAGTTTTGAAAACATAAGGAGAATAAATCTAAGATGACTTCCTTACTTAGTCTAGCAGAAGCATATTGGCATCAAGCAGGAATGAAAAATCAAACCAAAAGTAGATAAATATCAGGCAGCAACTGAATGTGCCAAAAAAACAAAAAGGAAGAATATAAGTTGAAGGATCAGATGAGAAGGCAAGAAATGTAAAGAATGCATAAATATAGTTGCAAGTATAAAAAACTCTTGGAACAACCTCGTGTTGATCAGGATCAAATTCAGGAATGGTTACGGAGACTCAAATTCAAACCACAACATGAAAGGTTAATATTGGCAGCCCAAGATAGTAGACTACATACACATTGATTTACAAAGTCCATTGAACATGTGGGAGAAACATAGGAATGTAGGTTTTGTAAAACAGAATTGGAAACAGTTGCACACCTTGTTGCTGGCTGTGACATACTAATGGCAGAAGGACTGTATACCGAAAGGCATAATAATGTGGCAAGACTGTTGCATTGGGGATTTTCCACACATTATAATACTGAAGTTGCTAAAAAAACACTGGAAACATGAGCCACAAAGCATTACAGAAAATGATGATGTTTATATCACATGGGATCACCTATTACCAAGAGTTCAATAAATAGATGTCAAAAAAACAGATATAGTAGTCTATGAAAAGAAGGCAAAAGTAGATTTGATCAGTGAAATTGCTATAACCCATGACAACAGTGTCTTATATACAGAGACACACAGTCATAAAATACCAAAATTTGCAGGTAGAAATGAGGGCAATGTGGAAGAAGGATACCCAGACAGTTCCAATAATGGTAGTAGCAATGGTTCTCATAAAAATATAATTTATAGTCATATTTAGATATGTTACAAATACAAGTAACTCCATATGAACTGCAATAGCTGTCAGTTCTGGGCACATTGCCGATGCTGGGAAGAGCACTTTTGGCTAACATCAAAGATTGAAACAAGAGCACTTTTGGCTAATATCAAAGATTGAAACAAAACTAATCTCATGAACTTTAATCATGCTTTGACTTAGGAATGGGGTCCACTCCCATCATGGAATTAGAAATCCAAAAGACCTGGAAAAATTAAACTGGAAGTGTCAGCAGTGCACCTGGCTCACAATAACCAAACAAGCCTCTGCATTGCAGCTGTAACAGCATGCACAAGCAGAACTCTTAAACCTCCAAACCTCTCTGAAAGACTTTGCAACTGCAACTGTAAAAGGCAACTGCTAAGTCAAACTAGGCACTAATTTATTAAATGCATCTAAAATAAAATGGATGCATTAAAGACTGGAGCAATTTCTGTCACAGAAAACCATAACTGCAAACTAAAACCACAGTCCTTACATCACAGTGACATATAAAAAATGAATATTTCAAGAAAAGAAATACTTGTTGAAGCTCTAGAAAATGTTAGATAAAATGGTGCCCAGAATGATCCTCATACCAGAATAAAAAAGTTCATAGAACAGAGAGGAAAAGTCACCCTCTTAATTAAAAAGAATGAAATATAAAAACTGAAACTAAAAAAAAAATAAATTAAAAATATCTAAGTAAGGTATTCCTTTGCCTGTAAATGCATTTAATGCAAAAGCCAACCACAAGACAAAAATCACAATATATAAAAGCTATACTAGCCTAAATAGTCCAGCTTCACTGTCAAAAACATGTGCAGTGAAGGAATCCATGAAAAACTCCTAAACCCTCAAAAAATGCACACACTGATCTTTTACCATATATATCAAAAGGGTCTGTATCATATATTCAAAATTCCAAAATATCGAACACCATATGTTCGAACTTGAAATTTCAAATATTGAAAACATCGAATGCTCAGAATAGCAAATTTTTTCCCAGGAAAAAAATTTGCTGTTCCGAGAAACATACACACAACACAAGCACACCAAAATAAATAAACCATACACATACAGTTAACAAAACCCAACTCCACACTAAACCATACATACATTACAACTATCCACTTATTTTAACCCGCACCCTAACCCTCAGGTCCGTAACTATCACACACATACCCTACGAAACTATACACAAACAAAGCAATTAATACACACACATACAGTTAACAAAACCCAACCCTACACTACACCATACATACATTACTAACTATCCACTTACCTTAACCTGCACCCTAACCCTAAGTTCCGTAACTCTCACACCACAGTGGAGGAAATAGCGAAGCCACGGAATGGCCCACCAAAATCTTGCCCTAAGTAAGATTTTGATGTTCTGGGGGTTCGCTATTTTCATCATTTGATGTTGTGGGTTCGATGTTTTAACGTTCAACGTTTTACTTCTTTGAAGTTTTGATATAGACCCTATCAAAACATGGCCATAAAAGCTGAGACACGCCTGACTAGAAACCTAGGACAAACCACGTAATGATTTAACCACTCAGTTTAACAAAATAATAATAATAATAGTATAGAGAAGATTATCAGGTCAGTGGCCATAATCTGTTTATTATGTGCTTGAGACATGGATGCCAAGAAATTCACCTCAAGAGCAAAGCTCAAAATGTGAATCTTAGCATCCATGTCAAGAACACATAATAAGGGGTTATGATTAGTGAGACTGTCATAATTCAAGCATTATCTGCTCTATGTATGGTTTTCAAAACCATAAAATGCTAAGCGAGTGCTGTCAGTGAGATACTGCAAAGCAGTCCGTTTTGTTTACACTTACCTCCATATCTCTCAACTCTCTAAATTTTTGCAGGACATCCAGATTATTGCTTTATATTTTGGGTCTGTTCCTCATACAATATGTGTTTTTTGGATAAACCACTGAAGCTTGATGTCACTAAATAATGAGATACATTTGAGTTTCAGTATTTACACTCCAAATTATGCAGGCGAACACACATCCTGTTATTCTAGCAACTCTTTTAATTTTTTTTTTTTTTACAAGAAGCTAGGGGGTTAGGGCATGTTAAGGGTACATACAGCAGTCAGAAAAATGTTTTTTTCAGCCCATGTCATTTGCTAGTCAGTACAGGCATATTTTACTACCTAGAGTGGGAATGACCTTAGTGATTTTCACAGGGGGTGCTTAACATTTGTTAAGGTTGGGTAGCATGCCATTCTGGCACTTAACCTGTTTGTCTTTTCCAAAATATCAGATCATAATCAACGTGCTCCATACACTACAAAAACATTAATGCAGTACTAAATCAAAAACATAGGCATTAACATCACAATTTTTTCTCCCAGAAAACAAATCCCAAAACTGAAGCTAAACTTAAAATAATAAAAATGTGCTACCTAATCTAAAATCACAATTTTAACCAATTAAAAATAGGAAAAGAAATAAAAAAAAATATCTTCTGAAGAACCCTGTATGCCTCCACAATGAGGGCTGTTCACAAAATACAAATAATATGGATAATGTCACTACAATGAGAAATACGCTAAAGCTGCATAAATGAGTCAAAAACTGCATTCAAATGAATAATAAAAAAAATATACAGGGAATATGTGGGGATCTGGATTCAGTCATCACCAACCACTTTTTTCCCCATTTTCTACATGGGTTTGGAGTATGGTGTCAACTGTCACAACCTCTCATATGTCAATGCCACTCTCCTACTTTCTTTGACAGTCATGCCTGACTGTCAAAGGTCATCTTTCAAACAATCCATCCATCTCTTTGCTGGATACACTCATTTCCTCTTGCCTTCTTCCTCTCTATCCCAAATCTTTTTTTATCAGACTGACCTCCTCTTTCCTGCACAAACTTAATCTATTCACTTTGCCTTCTTTGCAAATGGTGCTGCTTGGGCTTTTGCTCTGATGTCCTCTTTTTTTTCTCATCTGTCCCACACTGTGCATCCTACCACCCATCTCATGCACTTCATCTCCATCACCTCTAGCTTCCTCAACTGCTCTTTCTTTTCTGCCTAAGTTTTTGTACCATACAGTAGTACTGGTTTTATCACTGTTTTATACACTTCACTTTTCATCTTTTTTGTTATTCTTCTCTCACACACTACCTCTGATACTCTGTACCACTTGGTTGCATCCCTTCTGATTCTAGCTTTGATCTTCTCATTCTAACTTCCCTTCTTCTCAAGCACCCTCCCAGATACTTGAAGTTGTTATTCTGTTCCACTATTTTCCCTTCTATCTTAATTATCATTTTTTTCTGTTTCCCCTATGTGCCCCCATTACAACTTTCTTATCTGTACTCAGTTTCATACCATGTGCCTTCAGTTTTGCATTCCCTTCTGCTCTTCTTTGCTGAAGATCTTGCTCAGAGTTTGCCTGTAATGCCACATCTTCTGCATACAACAGCTTTGTTGATTTGTCTCCTCAGTCTTGTTTGCTAATGTAGTCCAGCACCAGTATGAACAGCAGTGTGCTAAAAACTGAACCCTGATCTGGTTTCAGATATAAATATACCTTGTACTTTCCAGCTTCAGAACTTGTGAAACATTTTCCCCTTCCCTGTACAGTAAACACCATTATAGATGTCTTAGTATCACACACACACACACACACACACACACACACACACACACACACACAAACGTGTGTGTGTGTGTGTGTGTGTGTGTGTTTGTGCAAAATGTAAATACAACCAAACTAGAAAGACTGGGATAAAACAGTGCCATCTAAAACCACAACCTCTCTTTACAATGACATTGTGGGAGATATGCAAATGACACATTGAGAACATGCAAAATGCATTGATAAGGAACTGTAAAAGGTCATTACATACATACATAAATACATACAAATGTTTCAAGCACGGGCATTAATGCCCTTCTAGTTTGCCAATATACCAAAGCACTTGTTCCCATAATAAATATCCAGGCTGTTCTTAAAAGTATCTAAACTAGTACTTGCTTTAATGTAATTTGGTAGTCTGTTCCAAGCATCAGCTACTCTGTCAGAGAACCAATTAGTACGCTTCTCATTCCTATAGAATCTTCTACATAGGTTATCTGATGATTCTCTAGTACTTTTTGATAACCCCAAACATTCCCAGAGGTAGTTGTCCCTAAATGCCCTATATACTTGAATAAGATTTCCTCTTAAATATCTGTAAGAGACACTGTACAAGTTCAGATATTTTAGTCTTTCATAATAACTTAGATTTTCACATCCATGGATGCCCTTGGTATATTTCCGCTGTACTCTTTCCAGTTTATTCATGCTGGTTTTCCTATAGGGTTTCCCTATTGTTATTCCATACTCAAGTTTGGGTCTAATGTAAACTAACAAAGAATGACTTCATTATGTTTAATTTCCTAGACTTTATAAATATTTTTATACAACCTATAGTTCTATAATTATCATTAGCCAATTGGTTGATATGATTAGAAAAACTCATAGCTGAATCTACCCATATACACAGGTCCTTAAATGTCTACAGTTTCAATCCCTGTGTGCTGTATTAAATATTCACCTTTCAGTTTATGTCTCCCAAATCTCATATACTTAGTTTTTTATGTATTTATCAACATATTATTCTACTGTGCCCAAATGGTCAATTTAGTCAAATTATTTTGCAGACATGCCTTATCTGTAACAGTTGTAATCAGTTTAAAACACAAAAAGCGATATTGAAGGAGCAAACACCAAAACTGCTTTAACTACTTAACCAAATTTATTGTAAGCGCGTTCGGAAAACCAAATAGCTTTCCTTCTTCAGACAAACTCCATTTTAAAATACAATAAATTTGGTTAAGTAGTTAAAGCAGTTTTGGTGTTTGCTCCTTCAATATCGCTTTTTGTGTTTTCAACAGTTCGTGTTAATCTTTTGTAATCAGTTTACCCAATTTCAGGTCATCAGCATATAGACTGTAGAACACCTCGGATGAAAAAGTAAGGTCTGAAAGACACAATCTAAACAAGTAAGGGCCTAGGACAGAGCCCTGCGGGACAACTTGACTGTAACCAAGGATTTCACCTGTCCAGTTGGTGTATGATACTTGCCATGTCCAATTTGTAAGCCATGCAGCTATCCATCTTATCAACAGTACATCAATACCTAGTTGTAATTTATTGATCAGTATTTTGTGTATGACCCTGTCAAATACTGAAGTTAAATCTAAATAAATTACATCACAGCACAATTTTTCATTCATAGATGTTATTATATTGTTATAGAACATCATGTTACAGGTGGTAATAGATCCATTTTCAACATATGCATGCTGATATATGGTTTCAAGTCTCAACCTATCCAGTTCTGACAATAATTTATCCAGTATTACCTTCTCTGTTATTTTTCCACAACATGAAATAGACTTAAGGGTCTATATGATTCTGGATTTGTCATACTCCCCTTTCCCTTAAAGACAGGTTTAATAAGTGCATGTCTCCAATCTTGAGGAATCTCCCCATATTTATATGACCTAGTGAATAATAGATATAATGGCAGTGTAAGTTCTTGCTGAAGTGTTCTCAGGTCATTTTTACTTATTCCATCTCTTCCCTGTGCTTTGTTTGGATCCAATTTGCACAGTTCTTTTTCAATATAATCTAATTTGATTCCAGTATCTGGGTTGCCTGGATGTCACAAGGACAACTTACCACCCCTTTTGTGAGCCAAACTGTTTTGCATAAGATTTTGTAAATATATCTATAATCTGTTGTGTCTGAGAATAAATTTTAGAATCTGCACACAGTTTATCAATTTGTGTATCTTTACTCCTTCCACATTTTATGTATCTATAAAAAGGTTTCCTATTATGCTCAATATCTTTATATACATTTTCTTCAAATTTTTCTTGATCTTGTCTAACACTATTCTTAATCTGTTTGTCCAGCTTGTTTATTTCAGTTTTCAAAGTTGTATTTTGACCTCTCTCCCATTCTTATATTGTTTGTCTCTCAGCTTAATCAGGTATCTTGTTCTTATGGAAATATACCCCCCCCCCCGATGTTGTATGCCTAGATCCTAATGTTAAACATTTTTTTTTACTTTTTGCACTCAGTTTCCCTTTCAAAACTTTCCACATTCCATCTGCAGTTTTTCCACTGAAAACCTCACTCCAGTTAGTTTTATATAGTAACTGTTTTGCTTCCCTATAATCTGTATGCGCTGTGGCTTAGATTTCAGTTTAGCAGAATTATCTAGCAACAAATTAACCTTAATAACTCCATGATCACTGCACATCAATGGTGGTAAAACTTGACTTGAAGTTACAGTAATTTCTTTGGGAACACAAACAATATCTAGTATATTACGTCCCCCTGGTAGGTTTTTTTACAGTCTGAAACATTTTTTGTTCCTGGATATACTCTGTGAATAATTTCTTTACTAATGTTGTTGAATCAATATTATTCCAGTCTATTTCTGGTAAATTTAAGTCCCCAGCTAATATTATTCTTCCCTCCTGTGTTTCATGTAAGAAATGTATGAATTCCTCTAGGTCATCTGCACTTGACTTTGGTGGTCTATATACTCCAACAATTGTTATATGTTCCAGGGTTGTCTTTTTTGTCAAATTACGCAGTCTACAGTATTGGTGTTATCACTGAACATGTAATAATCACAGGTCTCATAGCTATCTTTAATCCCTATCATAACACCTCCACCTGATATTTTATTATAATGTCTGTTACAGTAAAAACATTTATACCCTATCAGAACTGGTTTCCAGTCATTGTTCTTTAACCATGTTTCACAAACAATAACAACATCAATCTTGTGGGAACGTAGCAAATTTTCTAATAAAAAAAACTTTATTATTAATTCTCCTAGCATTAACAACTATCAGAAATGCATTAAATGTCATTGCTCCTTTAGAAACATGTAAGCTGGAAGAGCTACATGTCTGTATGAAGGTAATTGTTACTTAAGTCAACACTAATGTTCATTTTACTCAAGGATAAATTTAAGCCATGGTGTGTTTTTTAGTCAAACAGAAAACTAAAACAATAATTTCCCTTATTCATGGTTCTTTTGATATAAGTACAGCCAGATTGCTGTAACATGCTTCTTTTAACAAGAAAGTCATACTGTTCCTTCTTGTAGCATTAAGTCAAAGAAGGATGGCGGGGGCATAAAATCCTACTACAGGAATATCACAATTCCATGGCCTGAACCTAGCAAGAAGCCTCACTATTCTTTCAGATGAATGTCTACAACTCCTTAATAACTTACAACTCCAGGCATCATTATTGCAGTACAACTTAAGTCTCCTTTTCAAGACCTTAGTAGATGTTCTGAACAGGTGCTGAAGCTCTCTCATACTGTAGTTCAACAGCTACCTCTATCTCCTTATGTAACATAGCAACACAATCACTGGGAACACCTCTCCCACTCTAGGCCCCAGGCCTTAAGTTCTGTACTTTGTAACCTTGAGTATGGGCAGTCCAGCCACAAACTCTTCTGCTAGGCTTTTGCTAACCCCGTTATAGACAATATATTACCATGTCCTTCTCCCAGGTGTGTGTGTGTGTGTGTGTGTGTGTGTGTGTGTGTGTGTGTGTGTGTGTGTGTGTGTGTGTGTGTGTGTGTGTGTGTCTAATAATATATCATGACATTATCTCATTAAAATGTCTGCATATTGGCTGCTTAAATGGTCAAATATGATATATATATCACAACCATAGTTTGCCTGCAATGTATGGTGACAAACCTGTGGTACAACAGGCAACTGCATGGTAGCTCATTAAATCAACTACTATATTTCCACATTAACTAATTAACTAACTGACAGTTTTTTTTTATTTATTCCAGGGAGTCTTGGCCTCTGCCATGAGTGCCACTGAAACATCTTGTCAACACACCTGTTCATTATTTTCTTGGGCAGTATATAATGCAGGCAAAGCTAGGTAGGATGCCTGATGATTACAATGTTTAATTTTTATTGTTGTTCATTATAAATACAAATTTTATGTGGAGCTTTCTCCCCAGGCTTCTGTTGAAAATGGGAATTGTGTCCAGTTAGACTTTCTTGGTATACAACAGTCAATAAATAAATAAATATTTGGGACCCTACCACTATCATCTTGCTGTTTATAGCTGATACTATCCTTTTGATTTCCTCTGACTCTGGCATATGCCATTCATTGCCATCATTCACTGAAGTACCTTCCTCAGATGATGTCCACAAGTGATAGGAAGGGTGAATGCAAGTCAGACAAGAAGACTGGAGCAATGGACTCCATTTTATAGATGCTGATCCAGTTTGTGATACCAAAACATGAGATGAGCTTTTAGAAAAGCTATAAGTTTACTGACCAGACTAATTCACCATCACCAGCTATGCTCATGAGCTGTTGGTAGAGACTGAATGAACAAGATCACAGTTACAAAAAGTAAATGATGCTTCGCCATAAGGATGCAAGTCTTACACTGCAAAACAGGGCGGGAAGCCTGGGTATAAGTATGTCCCCGAGCAGCTCCTGTTACTATTTTTCTGGGCACAGCACATTAGGATGAGGCTTCACCATAAATCCAGACATACTGGAGAAATTATGTCTTCCAATAATCCTGGGAATATTTGAGTATCCTTCATGATAAAAAGGAGTCAGTGGTAAGGGAAAGGGAAGCTTGGTCTGCCCTGCTTAGTTTGTACTACCATGACCCTCACCTAGACAAGTACAATGAAACTGAAGTAAAGTGAGCAATGTAATTTGTGCTAGCTGTATATTGCGTATACAGTGAAATACGAACTAACCCATTAGTCATATCTGAGACATTCATTTCTACATTTGAAAACAGCTTCCAAACTTTAGAAAGTTTAAGAATCTTTACTAAAAAATAATCAGCTTTATGGAAAATTGTTAATGCATCTTTAGAAACATTGGTATATGAATGTGAATGAAATCTGAAACTTTTATAAGATAGTTCTAATACAAATATAAGGCCAATATTTATAATCTCAGGCTGAGCACGAGAGGCGAATGTGTGAATTGCAGTGTTAAGCAGATATATAAATGTGATAATTGCAAATGGCATTGTTTTATGAACTTCCCCGACCTGCAGAGAAATACCCAGTACATTCTTGCAGTGCAGAGTTTATGTAGAGTAATCTATAAAGAATGTAAACGTGCAAAACAAACACACGTCTGTGTACATGCCACATGTTGCAAGTTCTCAGATGGTTTCAAATAGTTTCAACAGACAGTAGTAAACACCAAGTTCCCAATAGGGAAGTGAGGAAAGTCAGAAAAATATGTATACATACAAACTCAGACATTGCACAACAGCGGGGGAGGGGTGGGTAGGTGGGGTGTTAACTTCCAAATCCCCTCTGTATATCAATTTCAAACAAATTAATTCTGGCTCATTGCAATTTTCTGAATATTCAGTCATGCTGAAATTAAAAACATTCAGTATTCCAATATTTAACTAGTTATAGTGTTTCGAGAAAAAAGGGGGGTCTATCCATCCTCTCCTAGAACCTTCTGCACAGCCCTCTTAATGCCTTTTTTTTCCAGTCTTGTTTTCCTTGTCTGCTCTATCTCCCCTTTTTCTGTCTTTCCTGTCTTCCCCATGTCCTAATTTACAAAATCCCAAAATGGGCACCCATATATAAGGGCATCTTCACATTAATGCAAAATTCCATAACCATTTTCACTTGCTGCTATCCAACTGCACTGAGCCACAGTCAATGCAAGCTCTCACAGGAAATTCTCATCACGCTATCTCAACTTGGTATTCACTACTGTCTGCTGAAACTATCTGAAACAAGCTGAAATTATGATGTCAGGCATGTACAGAGAAGTGTGCCTGTTTCATACATGTTTACATTCTTTGTAGCTTACTCTTCGCACATTCAACACTGCAAGAATGTACTGGGCACTTATTTAAGTAGTGAGTGGTGTAGAAAGTGCAGTGAGGGCAAAAGATAGGTCTTATGCTCTTTCATTTTGTATTTCATGGTTTGTGTTTCCATCATTTTAGATTATTGCTTGGCAATTTGATTTTGTTTTTGTTAAATGTTATGTATGACATACACATATACCTAGGAAGATGGGGAAATATAAATATCAGATCAGGTAGGAGAGGGTTAATGAAGAGTTAATGGTATTGAGAATTACATAAAAGAAAGACAGGCAGGAACACTATGTAGACTTATGAATGGAAAGGGTGACAGGTGCACAGGGGGTAGACAAACAGAGGAGATGAGGATGAGACCATTACTGCTTCTTCCACCCCAGTTTGTAGAGCCTCACAACATGGGGGGGGGGGGGGTCTCAGTGCTGTGATGGTAGAGACCTCCAATGGCTCACTGTTTCGGGGCTGACCAGGACAGTGACTCTTCCACATTCTGAAGGAAAATTTCATATGAGCCCCATGACCTTTCCATTAGCCTCTACACTGCAGACTCCACCAGGTCCTGAAGCACTGGATGGTGGCATTCCAGGCTGCCATGCCATGGGGTGCCCACAGGGTTAGAGATAAATCTCCCACCCTATGAAGCAGTCCCATGATGGGCAGAATGTGGTTGTGATCTCTTCCTCATCTTGCTTGACTGTAGTTATGATGCCCCAGGCTTTATTGGATTTGAAGGAGGAGGAGACAAAAAAGGAGATGAATAAAAGAGTCATACATATTTCATTTCTAATGCTTTTATTTCACAGAGAAGTTGAGAACAATAATATTTTTATTCAGTAATTTTCAACTGATAGTATTGAAATATCAGGTAACAAGTAATTATCACAGCAATATGAATTATATTTACAGGTGCAGATAGTGATATGTTGAAACTATTGGATTTCATATCTTTGTAATATTGGATTGCCTTTGTCCTGATTACATTTCTAATTTTCCAGTGCCATAACCCTCATTAAAGAAGTAATCTGCATTGCCAGAGTACTTTTTATTGGTTTCATTATGAAATTTTAAAAATGTTTGAGTTCCCTTTTACTAATAAAACAGGAGGAAGCAGCCACATCTATTTTGTCTGGGGAAAAAAAACTACAGTTATCTCTGATCTCATCTGGGACTACAGAAATCAGAGAAAAAAAGAAGGGTATTAATGATTATGATTTCAAATCCTGAAAAAAAGGTATTAATGATAATAATTTCAAATCCTTGAAGGAATGTAGGTACAGTGTAAATAGCATTGTTAACTGCTGTTGTTATACCATGATATAATTGTGTAATGTTGCCCCACTTATCTGTCACTGGACAGAGTATAGAGCTGGAAATATGATGTTGCCCCCCCCCCTCAATCTGACTCCCTAATTCCAGCATTTGCAAGTCAAACATTAAAGCCTAAAATTGCAAATAAGCTTCTCATACCATAGAACATAGGAGATATGCATCTCAACTGCTATGATATAAGCATAGTTCTGTATTTTCAGTCCTCGGATTTGTCCATGTTCCTCTAACATTTATTGATATCCCTCATGATATCAGACCTGTTTATGGCCACATAACTTATTATATAACTAAACTAACTCTATATAAAAATTCTCTGTCGCTAACTAGAGTCTGGTATTTAAAGACATTCTATTCTGGAAAATAAGAAAGTCCACCGCTTTCTGACTCACTAATGTGATTTTTAAAGACTGGTGGTCTGATTTGGTCTTCAAGTTTGGGAGGTGTTAGGAGAATTGAAATTAATTATGTTTCCAACTATGTAGCCAAGCGATACTTGCTGCAAAACACAATGCTATATATACCTTTGAAAAAAGGAAGGAATACAATGAACATTAAATTGTTGCAGCTAGTTTTCAACTACTGCAATGTATACTGTGATGATGTGGGCAAGTGCCAGCATAGCCAGCTGGAGTTTTGTAAAGAATGATATGGCCTTTGAATATCAAACTAATTTATACAAGATGCTTATGTTACAAATGTATTAGAACTGTATGTCATTTGTATATCAATCTGATTTTGTACAGATGCTTGTTCTGAAAATGTATTTGCGAGCTTTACTTGTGTTGAAATGTATCAACAGTGCACCCTGCTGAAATGAAAATAAATGTACATGTATTATTATAGCTGAATTAAATGTATATGTTTTAATAGAGTATACTGGCACAGCAGAGGTTAACTTTAAGAAAAATAAGGGAAAAGTAAATGAGCTGATTAAACATTAAAAGGCAACCCACTTGAAAATTATATTTTAGATATTACAAAGAGAAATCTCAGGTATTAAGTATTCTGTTTGGGAATCCTGACTAGAGAGACCCTCACCCACAGCATCTTGCCTTGTGGTAGCAAGTAACTTAACTAGGGAACAGCAATTCTCTTAGATTCAGTCAGGAATATAGTGAAGCTTAGTTTAGATATTGTTTTTCTTTATTTGTCTGACTCTGTCCATTAATGATCTTTTCAATATTTCCTGTGATCTGAACTCTGTGGTTTACTGTGAATATATTAAGTGTTTTCATGTATTTTATTATTTATTATTAAATATATTTAAAACTTTTACTGTGGCTGGTCCTTTTAGAAAGTAACCTCGGAGAATACTTATATTTATTTGGTGACACTGTCTGGGCCACTCCAGAAGGCCTAACTGTCTTGATTAACTACTAACGTTTGTATTAGTATTAATATTACATAGTATAATTTTATACCATTTAAAGAGCCTTATAGCAACTGACTGGTGGCAGTGATAACTACCTTATAGTCTGGGCAAAGGTGTTAGAGCAGTAATCTTTGCCAGCCTTTCCCAGGTATCTGTGTGAAAATTAAATCTTAAAGTGTGTGTGTGTGTGTCAGCTACTTGGGGCAGGGACATGAAGCACTGAGTTTACAGAGAGGGTGCTGCAGGGCTTGGACACTCAGCTAAGAACCTAACCCTACAGCTGTACCTATGGGGAGTCTTACTGGGGACCTGGAGGGAGACAGATATAGAGACATCCAGACACTGGGCTGGGTTTGTTCCCTGTGTGCTGTTAAGGAAAATTGTATTTGATGCAGATAAGTCTACATCTAGAAATACTGAGTGTATCCATTCATATTCCAAGTGCACGTCCTTCTCCAGTGTTAGTGGTGAGGATTCAGGCTTCTTGATGACTTGCCCAGCATGGGGATAACACATATTGGTGGCCATCACATATTGGTAGCAGTGATGGGCATCACATTATTTAATGGCAGTGGTGGGACCATCACATGCACACATATGTTTGAGCAGTAATGTGGATACTGAATTCCTGCAGTTTCTAAGCACTGGTCACAAAAGAAGGTGTTTCAACTCTCAAGCAGCCACACAGTAGACATTTAGAGTTTCATATCACAATTGTTTTATTTATTTACTTTTTGTTAGCTTAGTCAGGGAGAGCAGGCAAGGATGTCAGCAGAGGATTATAGCAAGCTAGCAAGGAACCAGTTGGCTGAGGTGTGCAAAGCAAAAGGACTGAGACATGCCAACCTATCTAAAATGGAAATGATTGCAGCCTTAATCACAGCTACAGCACAGACCAGCAGCCAGAAGGATAACCAGTCTGTTGATGGGGACTTGCAACTCTCAGAAACAGGACAGTTAAACTTTTCCTCAGAGGACGTAAAATCCCATCTGGAGTTGAAGAGATGTGAACTGGAGGCCAACCAGTTGGAATTAGATTCACCAGAGTGAATGTGGCATTTGCAGGCTGAAGAAAAAGAGAAACTGAGATGTCTGGAAACCAGGGAAAAGGAGAGGCAGAGGCAACATGAAAAGGAAATGCTGACTCTTTGCTAGGGTCATGGAGGTAATGGGGAAGGAAGTAACCATGTCCCAGAAGCAATAAAGGTCAGTACATTTCTTCTTCAGTATCAAGAAGGTGATAATCTTTATAGTTGTATTCATATGTTTGAAAGAGTATGCAAATGGTATAATGTTGACCGGGGGCTCTGGGTATAGTTCCTCACCCCCTTACTCCAAGGTAAAGCTGTAACTATTGTTTCTAAATTGTCTGATACTGATTGTTTAGATTGTGAAAAAGTGAAGCACTATTTATTGCAATGCTTTAAGTTAACACCTGAAGCTTACAGAAAAAAGTTTTTCAAGCATAGACAAAAGGCAGATGAAAGTGTATGATTGATGTATGTATTGATGAAATAAGCACTTATTTTCATAGGTGGGCATCAGGTCACCACTTTTCAAGGGCTGGCAGACCTTTTGGTGAGGAACAAGCCCTTAGCACTTTGCCTGAGGACATGAAAATCTGGCTGGCAGACAGGGAATCCAACTCTGCATATGAGCTGGGGGAAAAGGGAGACTTATAGCCAGCATGCAGGGTATCACTGGACAGGAAAGGGATACCCAGTGCTACACATGGTTACAAGAGATCCCCCTGGTGGGCAGCCTAAACCACCCCAACAGAGTCTGCCAGTAACAGGGGAAGCCACTAGTTCAGGTACATGGTCAGGATCAAGGGTTAAATGTTTTAAATGTACAGAGGTGGGCCATGTAGCACATAAATGTCCATGGAAACAAGGTGTGGAACAAAAGGTGGGGGAGCCAACAAGTGGGAATAACAGAATGCCAGTAGTAAGTTGTCTGGACACAACAGAGGTCCCAAATTACCAGCAGAGCTTATGTCCAATCTTGGTGGATGGACACCAGGTCACAGCCAAGAGAGACACAGCCTCTGATATAACCATTGTGAAGTCTGCAAGGCCCATTTGAAATGCCTTTGGCCAGGGTTCACCCTGACTGGGAGGGTGGAAAAGAAAGCAAGCAAGTAAGTGTATTTGAGGATATCCCTGCAGATGTCTTGATAGGGAATGGTTTTGACAATGCAGTACCTTGTGTGCATGCAGTGACACACAGTCAGGCTTGGAGACAGGCATGTGGGTATGGAGGCCCAGACAGACTGCATACCTGAAGCCACGACTGGTGATATGGCTACTTCAGGGAAGGAGTTACCCTGTAGCAGTGTGACTGAGGTGAGCCACAGCTGTTGGTGGTACTGATGTTCCCTTGGACAGAGTGATTGCAAGGGCAGAGGTGAGTAGTAGTATCCAGGCTGACAGAGAGGCATCTCTGTTAGAAGATACCAGACTTCCTGTGGAGGGGAAGCCAGGAAAAGTTACAAAGACAGAGTTGAGACATGCTCAGCTCTCATACCCTAAATTACAAGGCTTGAGGGAGGTAGGTAGGGAGGCACCTGATTCTCAAGGAAAAGGGGATTCTGTATACTAGAACAAAGGGTTACTTTATAGAGAATGGAACCCTGAGGGAGGGCTAGAAGGTGTGCTAATACATCAGTTGGTAGTGCCCAGAGCCTACTGTCTGGCACTTCCAGCCATAGCCCATGGCATTTCCTTTGCAGGTCATATGGGTATAAAGCATACCAAGAGATGTTTTATGCAGAACTTTTATTGGCCTGGGATTCCCAGGGATATAACAGGGTACTACAGGACCTGTGAGCAGTGTCAAAAAGTAGGCAAGGCAGGAGACAAGGTTAAACTTCCTTTGACACCTTTGCCTGTGATAGAAGAGCCATTTCAGAGGGCAGCTATGGATATTGTGGGGCCTCTGAGTACACCAAGTTCCACAGGGAAGAAGCATATCCTAGTGGTAGTAGATTAGGCTACTAGATACCTGGAGGCAGTGGCTTTGTCATCCATTGAGGCAGAAAAGGTGGCAAATGCTTTGCTAGAGATTTTCAGCAGGGTAGGTTTCCCAAGAGAAATACTGACTGACTGACAGAGGTGCCAATTTCTATGGGAGTGCTGTGGGGTGAAGCGCCTAAAGACAACCCCCTAACACCGCCAGACTAATGGTCTTGTAGAGAGGTTAAACTCTGCACTAAAGACCATACTACAGGCATTTGCAGACCAGTTTAAGAGGGAGTGGAACAAATGTTTGCCCCATCTGTTGTTTGCTTACAGAAAGGTGCCCCAGAAATCCGCAGAATTTTCAGCCTTTAAGTTGCTGTATGGACATAGGGTGAGATGCCATTAGATTTGATTCATGATAAGTGGGAGGGTGAGTGTTAATCCCACAGGGAGTCTGTTGTGGCATATGTCCTAAACCTCAGGACAAGGCTTAGGGAGTTCATGAGCTTGGCATGTGAGAACCGGGCAGGAGCCCAACAGCAGAAAAAGGTCTGGTATGACAGGAATGCTCGAGCCAGAGAATATGCTTTGAGCAGCAGGTGATGGTTCTCATTCCTGTTAGACACAATAAACTGCACACAGCTTGGGGGGGGGCTTCAAGGTAGTAAGGAATGTCACTGATGCTAATTACATGGCAGAACTGCTAGGCAGGAGGCAGGGGCACAAATCATACTATGTCAACATGATGAAGCCTTACCATGATAGAGGGGGTCATGTGCTGAGTATTTGTGGTGGATGGCAGGAGGGGGTCTGAGGGGGATCTGGTGATTTATCTCCTCAGTGAGGCTCAGAATAGCACTTCAATGGAAGGGGTAGCAATGTCCCAGTGGCTATCCCCTACCCAGGCTCAAGTAATCCAAGTAGTGTTACAGGTGTTTGGGGACATGTTCATGGGGAAACAGGGGGCACCCCCCTGGTGCAGCACCATGTGGATGCAGGGCCCCAAATACCTATAAATAAGGCCCCTTACAGGGTGCCTGGGTGAGTCAGACAAACTCTGAGGGAGGGAATACAGGAGATGTTGGAACTGGGAGTAGTCCAGGAATCCAGCAGTCCCAGGACCTCCCCAGTGGTGCTGGGACCAAAGAAGGGTGGCAGTACCAGGTTCTGTGTGAACTACAGAAAACTAAATAGTCATGCAGAGTCATATGCTTAGCCCATGCCTAGGACAGATGAAGCTCTAAAGCAGCTGGGTGGGGCTAAGGATCTGACCACTATTGATCTTACCAAGGGCTACTGGCAGGTGCCCTTTGCTCCCAAGGCTAGAGATAGGTCAGCCTATTTGACTCCTTTTGGCTTGTATGAGCTCATGAAGATGCCCTTTGACATGAAAAATGCCCCATTGACTTTCCAGAGGCTGGCAGATCATATCCTAGCAGGAGCAGGAGATTATGCCTTTGCTTACCTGGATGACATTGTCATCTTCAGCCATTCCAGGCAAGAGCACCTTCAGCATGTCAGGGAGGTGCTGGACAGACTGCAAAGGGCAGGGTTGACCATTAAGCCCAGTAAGTGTCAGGTGGGTATGGCAGAGGGTTCCTACCTGAGTGGGGAGCAGTAAGATCAGGCCCAAACCTGCTAAAGTGGAAGCTATTCAGGCATGGCCTTCCTCATTACCAAAAAGCAGGTGAGAGCATTCTTAGGGGCAGCGGAATACTATAGAAAGTTTGTCCACAATTATACTACCATAGCTGCTCCCCTCACAGACCTGACAAGGAAAAACAAGCCAGATAATATAGCGTGGACCCCAGCATGTGAGCAGGCATTCCAGAAGCTTAAAGGAGCTTTAAGAGTACTCCCTGTATTAGCCAGTACAGATTACAGCAAATAATTTGCTGTACAGGTAGATGCTTCAAACCATGGGGTGGGGGCCTTACTTAGCCAGGATTCCTCAGAGGGAAAATAGCACTCAGTGTATATCTCAGCCATAGACTCCAACCAAGGGAGGAATGTTATGCAGCTGTAGAAAAAGAATGTCTAGCCATAGTATGGGTACTGCAGAAACTTCAGCCTTATCTATATGGATGGAAATTCACTGTAGTTACAGACCACAATCCCTTAACATGGCTACATAGAGCCAGCCAGCAAAATGCCAAGTTATTAAGGTGGAATTAGGATTGCAGCCATATGACATGACAGTACAACACTGTAGTGGGGTCAGGAATGCCAATGCAGATGGGCTGTCATGACAGGGAGTGGGATAACATATTCCCAGATAGGCTTATTACTCTAAAGCCACGTTTCTCAAGGGGTCACTTGAAAAACTAGCTTGAGTCTTTGGGGGTGTGTGATGACATAGGTAAGCGCCAGCATAACCAGCTGGAGTTTTGTAAAGAATTACATGTCCTTTGAATATCAAATTGATTTATACAAGATGCTTGTGTTACAATTGTATTAGAACTGTATATCATTTGTATATCAAACAGATTTTGTACAGATGCTTGCTCTGAAAATGTATTTGTGAGCTTTGCTTGTGTTGAAATGTATTAACAGTGCACTCTGCGAAATGAAGAGAAATGTACATGTATTACTGCACCTGAATTAAATGTATATGTTTTAATGCAGGATACTGACACAGCAGAGGTTAACGTTAAGAAAAATAAGGGAAATGTAAATGAGCTGTTAAACCTTTAAGATGCATCCCACAGTGCTGAATAGGACCAGATATGCTGGGTCTGGAGAATTGCCTGCGTCCATTAGCCCAGTGGAAAGAGGGGAGGCCCAAGGCACTGCCATAACCATTTGGATGTGTTTTGTGGCCTTCTGTGCTAACTTCCTGTTTCAGCTTCAAAGGGAGTACTGTGAGAACCTAGAGTCAGGTGACCAGATGAGGTCATTCTGGCAGCCCTCTTAGAAATTATATTTTAGGTATTACAAAGAGAAGTCTCAGAGTATTGATTATTCTGTTTGGGAAGCCTAACTAGAAAGACACTCTCCCACAGCATCTTGCCTTACGATAGTAAGTAACTTAACTAGGGATGAGTAATTCTCTTAGATTCAGTAAGGAATATAATGAAGCTTACTTAGATATTGTTTTCTTTATTTGTCTGAGTTTGTCCATCAATGTTCTTGTCAATATTTCCTGTTATCTGAACTCTGTGGTTTACAATGAATATATTCAGTGTTTTCATGTACTTTTATTATTTATTATTAAATATATTTAAATATATGTAAAGCTTTTTTGTGGCTGGTCCTTTTTGAAAGTCTCTAACCTTGGAGAGTGCTTATATTTATTTGATGACACTGTGTGGGCCACTCCAGAAGGCCTAGCAATCTTGGTGATTAATATTAATATTACACAGTATAATTGGATACCCTTTTAAGAACATTATAGCAACTGACTGGTGGTAGTGATAAATACATTATAGTCTGGGCAAAGGTGGAACAGCAGGTAATCTGCACCAGCCTTTTCCAGGTATTTGTGTGTGTGTGTGTGTGTGTGTGTGTGTGTGTGTGTGTGTGTGTGTGTGTGTGTGTGTGTGTGTGTGTGTGTGTGTTTAAAGCTAAATCTTAAAGAGTGTGTTTCAGCTACTTGGGGCAGGGACACAAAGCACTGGGTTTACAGAGATGGTGCTGCAGGACTTGGCTTGGACACCTGAGGACCTAACCCTACATCTGTACCTGTGGGGAGTCTTACTGAGGACCTTGACGGAGACAGATATAGAGACATCCAGACCCCAGGCTGAGTTTGTTCCCTGTGTACTCTTAAGGGAAATTGTGCTTGATGCAGAGAGTTCTGCAGCTGGAAATACTGAGTGTATTCCATTTGTATTCCAAGTGCATGTCCCTCTCCAGTGTCAGTGGTGAGGATTCAGGCTCCTTGATTACTGGCCCAGCATGAGGACAACACATATTGGTTGCCATCACATACTGGTAGCAGTTGTGGGCATCACAGACACATTAAGAAACACAATGCAACTTTGGAGTGAAAGGGTGACTGAAGTTACTGATCTATTTATTTTGAAAAGCTTGGCTGCTAGGCCAGAGTCATGCAGGTGTTGCTGTGGCTTAAAATAAATTTCTAGGCTTATCCATTATTAGAATAGATTTTTTGTAGTAAATAAATGTTTCCTTGGTAATATATTCATTTTTATTGGTAATATTTATATGTTGCTTCAGTAATAATTTCAACAGTTGACACACTTTCAAAAATATGTCATTGATGAAAGTCACACACAGCAAGGTTTGCATAGCATCAGATTTCATGACTGGTAAGTAGTTTAACAGATCCTCCAGCCCCCACCCTCTGACGTGTGTGTGGTGCCCCTGGATGTATCATTTGCTGAAGCTGATTAAACTAGAAACTCCCATTGCCTAATTAATGACGTGCTTCTCATCTTCAGGAAATTGCTACAATGGCTATTGTTAATGTGCAAATTGACTTAGAAGTCAGACAGGGCAATGATTGACTGAAAATTTCATCAGATGAACTGAATTCTGAAAATGATTATGTAGCAGGAGAAAACAGTAACAATTATGCTTCACATTAAAGTATAACTACTCCCCTACTCTGTTATTGGTATGTGAATTTGCAGTAAAAGTAAAACAGAAGTTAGTAATGATTTTCACACTTTGCCATTATATGTGGGATATTAAAACACAAGCTAATTACTGCAGTTCTCACACTTGTGTCATAGTAATTATGTCAGCCTAACATTCCTGAAACATTTTTAATAAGGTCCACAGTGTTCAAATAAACATAGCAGATAGAAATTGTATTAAATAATGTAATACACATGTATATGTCATAGTAAATTCTGGTCTGGTCTCCTGAACACGTTAGCTAGGTCTCCTACTCTGTAGGTCATCATATCTATGCCTGCACTGTTTATTAGTTTTGTGGATTCAAGTTAATCATGAAAGCTCCCAGCTAGGTCCACACACCAATTTCTTGAACTCGCCTGCACTAATATCACCCTATGTTATGTCTGCAGGAGGTCCAAGAAAATTTTTGTTTCACACCAATAACAATATAGGGCCCTGCTCTATGCTATAAGAGAAGACATTATCACTGCAAGGTTCAAGCTGAAATGGAGAGGAAGGTGTGAAACTCAGATTGTTAGGGTGTAAGCCAGACCCTCTGAAGTATGACATCACTCAGTCAGACAGCTATCCTCCTGTACTGGTGTCTGTTGGGTGCACGAGAGCAGATGAATACACAAAGTAGCTCCACATGCATCCACTCTGCTTCAAAACACCAGGCAGGAAGAGTTTACATGTGTATTGTACACTCTTCAAAGACATTTTTAGGTCTGCATTGCAATGTACACATTCTCACAGATGATCCAGGTGAAAAATTTCCTTAACACAGCAAATATGTAAAAAAGAAGTGGAAGGGTAAATGGTCAGCACTGTCACTTACGTCACTTTTTTAAATGTTGGATTGTTAATTCAAATACTTTTAAGAGAATTGCTTCAAATGGCAAGGGTAGGGATATACTAATAATTGCAAAATATACATTTATAGTGAAAAATATTACAGCATCAAGGAGAAAGATATTAAGATGTTTCTTTTTTATTACTGTCTGTCATTAGTAAATTAGCTAAGACATGAAATCAGTTTGGAGCAAAACTTTTATTACCAGAATAGATTAGCAGCACAGCTGCGGTAGCAATGTCACCTCACAGTAAGACGTTGTCCTGTTCGATTCTCAGCTAGAGCGTCTTCTGTGTGGAGACATGCGTGAATGGGCATACCTTCGTTGAAGGTTGTGCGTCAGAGCCGGCAACTTGGTATGTAAAAATCTACTGCCAATCATTAGCGGACCGGAGTTCCGCTGCGGCGACCCCTAACCGGGAAAAGCCGAAAGACACAACAACATTAGCAGCACAGTATGAAGTCTAACACAGACAAACTATATTGACAACAAGCCTAGACAAGCTAACATGGCAGAACAGCTAAATCCTTTTTGTATCTGAAGCAATAGTCAGGAAAATCCCTTCCAATACTCTGCATTTTCTTACGGCTTCATCTTTGCTATTCCACAAACAAGACTGTATCCAGTACAGGACATGTAACAGAACAAAGTCAGATTATAACATTCCTTTGTTTCATATCAAAGCTGTACTATCAGCTTTATAAAGCTTTCAGCATACAGTTGCTGTAAACATGTTTCTGTCAGAAATATAGAAATTCATTTTGTCTGTTGTAATGTCTGACATAATTCTACTAGAAAAAAATCTGTTCTGATACTTATATTTTTTGATATTTCAGTATTAACTCTAACACAAGAGACAGGGGAGACAATTTAATTAGTGAGGAGAACCATATCCTCATGTATATATTTAAGACATATAGGTTCATAGGTGTGTAGTAGGCTAATGGCCATGGAGCCTTTACAAGCTTAACCCATAAAAGTGCCCAGACATCGTGCCACCCAACGTTAGTTCCCAGTGCCTCTATCAAGTATAGCCACTGGAGTGATCCCCGGGGTGAACTTTCTATTTCCCCTCCACTCATCAACATTTTTCTTGAAGAGGGCTCTGCTTGACATGTATGGGATGTCTATTCCAGAGCATGGGCAGTCTCTGGGTTATGAACCTGTCCCTCCAGCATGTTCTGTTGATTGTGGTAATGAGGTTGAGGTCTCTGGAGTGTGTGGTGCGGAGGTATTGGGATTTCTTTAGATGTAGCATTTCTAACAGAGCTGGGTCAGACATGGCTTTGTAAATCAAGTAGAGATCGCCTCTTAGTAGATGATATGAGACTTAGTAGATGATATGATATGAGACAGTGAATAGCTGGAGTTTTATGTGCCTGTCCATGTAGGACATGCGTTTAAGGCCTAGAATCCTCTTCATGAGGTACTTTTGTGGCCTCTTCAGCTGTTGCAGGTGTATAATGAGGTACATGCCAAATGGGGCATTATACTCTATGATTGGTCTAATGAGGAAAGAGTAGAGAGAAATGATGACCTCTTTCTTCCCGGATGCAAAACCCTTGGTAATGAGATGTGCCACATAGAAGGACTTTCTGACCACAGTGGCAATGTGATGGTCAAAGGAGAGGTTGCTGTCAACCTGTGTCCCCAGATCTCTTATAATGCCTTCAGTATTCAGTGGGCTCCCATCAATGTAGTAATTAGTGGGAACTGAGTTTTTCCTAAAGGGAATGATGATGCATTTTTTGGCATTAAGCTTAAGACCATGGTTTCAACTCCAGTCATTGGTTTCAGTGAGGCCTTTCTGTAGGATGTCTACATCACTTGAGGAGTTAATAATTACTCCAAGCTTGCAGTTGTCTGCGAACTTGGTCAGCCAGAGTCCCTCCAAGTTGGCCTGGACTTCTGAAAAGTAGATGCCAAACAGCAGAGGACCCAGGACTGATCCCTGTGGGACTCCACTCATGACTGGTCAGCAGTCTGACTTGGAGTCTGCTACTTTCACATTATGGGTTCTATCTGTGAACCAATTTGCAACCAACCTAGTGATATAGGGGTTGATGCCTAGTTTGGTGAGTTCATCAATAATTCTTGAGTGGGAAATGGTATCAAAGGCCTTGGCCAGATTGAGGTAGGCTGTATAAACTGCCTTGCCCTCATCCACAGCTCTGGTGACTGACTCAAAGAAGTCAACCAGGTTGAGCAGGCATGATCTACCTTTCACAAAACCAAATTGCGTGGGATCTAGAGTTTGGAGATTCCCTATATCCTTGTTAATTAGGTCTGTGATGATGTGCTCCATAGCCTTACATATCAGATTTGTCAGGCTAATGGGACGATAATTCCCAGGGTCTGTAGCTGCTCCCCTTTATGGAGAGGGATAGAAAACATCTTTTTTGGGAACGGGAGACTAAAACAGGCAGAGCGAGCTAAGGTGTAATATCACATCATGGCTGACATAAATGCTATAATGCTGTAGGCAGAAGGAACCATATCTTGATACAATGTAATGCAGAAACAGAAAAATTATATGGTGTCCTGTGAAAATAGTAAAGCTAAGCAGAACAAAACTGCATAGAGCATTGGCAATGGGGCTTCCGAGATCCAAACTTTAACATCCAATGTTGAGAGTATGCTCTATTTATGGTGAAATAACGATGACACAGAAGAGACAGGTGCTGGGTTCAGTAGAGCTGGTGTGGATACAAGTATTTCATTAAATCTTCATCATTCCCATACAGGTGTTGGTGAAGGTAATTTTTTTCCGTTCATTGTCAGTTTCAGGGTATGTGTTCATGGTATAGTAAATTTGTACATATAACTGTGAAATGTTTTCTCATCAGCACACAGCACCTGGTAAATGTGGACATCACAAACATAATACTAAACCCAATGTTTGTTATTTTCCTGTGCCACTGTCGAGCAGAGACACAGAAGTGATCCCCGGGTGTATTTCCTATTTCCCATCCACTCATCAAGATTTTACTTGAAAAGTGCTAATGAAGAACTTTGCTTGACATAGATGGGTAGCCTGTTCCAGAGTATGGGAAGTCTCTGGGACAGGAATCTATCCCTCCAGCATGTCCTGTTTATTATGGTGACATGGTTTAGGTCCCTAGAGCATGTAGCTCAGAGGGATTGGGATTTCTTTAGGTGAAGCATGTCCAACAGCTCTGGGTTTGACATAGCTTTATATGTTAGGCAGAGACCACCTCGGAGTAGGCAATATGCTACGGAGTAAATCTGGAGTTTTTTGAGGTGGTCAGTGTAGGGCATTTGTTTGAGGCAAGTAATCCTCTTTGTGAGGTACTTCTGGCTGTGATCTAGGGATGTCATTGTTCCCCTTTACTCCACCCTCATTAGACCAGTCATTGAATACAATGTCCCATTTGGCATGCAATAACAGGAATGTTGACAAAGATACCTTACTAAAAGGATACAATGCCTAAACAACATGTCCTACACGGACCATCTCACAGCCCTGTCACTAGACTAGGTATCTTACAGAGTGCTAAAATGTGGCCTGTATCTGGCATAAAATGAATTCTGTGACAGAAAAGTATGGATTTAGTGTATATCAGCAAGTCAAATGGCATCAGAAATTCTCAGTCTAGGGAAGAAAATCTCTTCTGCAACAACAACAGAATAAGTTGGAGGGACAGGTATATTACGCAGATGGTAGCGGTGCTATGGATCAGACTCTTCATCCACATAAAACAAATGTTATCCCTGTCTATATTCAATTGCAACTTAGATCTCTGAATGGGAAACAGAAAATTTAACACAGGACGGTCCTCTGTACTGCTAAATGCTTTATCCCATGCATGGGTCCCTTTAAATTATCTATAGTTTAATCCTAATTATTCTCACTAGGGCTAATATATAATTATCAACCATGGGATGGCTAAGGATAGTTTATAACCAAATGGGATATGTTATTTTGAGCACAAAATGGGAATATGGATGGGCTTAAATAGCTAGCTTAGTACTTATCAATGAACCTATAAGAATGCAAACCAGCCTCAGTGGTACAGAAACTAATAAAATAATCTGTACATTATTATAATATTTGGAGAAGTTGCTCAAGACAGTAAGGCTTTATATGTGAATCAATTTCCCCTGCATCCCATTTGTGCAGTGGATGTGCTCTGAACTCCCTTAGTTTATATTCTAACTCTGAGGATACAGCTGATGGAAAACTGTGATGAAGGCTGGCAGAATCCCCCATGATGAAGATGCAGCTGACAAACTCTGATTGCTAACTCCAGAAACAAGAAATTCATCAAGTCATGTTAGTAAGTGCAGTTATCACCATCAGCATCCTCATCATTTTCATCAACCCCCTTTTTCCCATTTTCATGCCTGATTGTTACGAGTCTTTTTGCTGGATGCTCCCCTTTTCTCTTGCCTTCTCCCTGTCTGTCCCAAATCTTTCACCGGATTGTCTCATGTATTCCTGCACATGTGCCTGAACCAGCATAATCTCTTCTCATTGACCTTCTCTGCAATTGGAGCTACTTGGGCTTCTGCTCTAATGTCCTCATTTCTTTGTCTGTCTCACAGTGTGCATCCTACCAGCCATCTCAGACACTTCATCTTCATCACCACCAGCTTCCTCAGCTGCTCTGCCTTCACTACCGACGTTCCAATACCATTCAGATGTATTAGACGCACCACTCTTTGTACACTTTACTTTTCAGCTTCCTTGGCATTCTTCTGCCAGACACTACCTCTGATACTTAGTGCCATTTTGCTGCATCGTCTTTTGATCTCCTCATTTAGACTTCCCTTTTTCTCAAACACCTCTCCCAGATACTTGAATTTGTTAACCTGTTCCACTACTTCTTCTTATATCTCAGTTTTCAGCTTCTTCAAATTGTTCCCATTTGCTGCCATTACAGCCATGTCATCTGTATACAGTTTCATCTCATGTGCCTTCAGTTTTGCATTCCATTTCCCCTAACACTTGCTGAAGTTCTTGTTCAGAGTAATGACACATCATTTGCATACAGCAGTTTTGTGAATCTGTCCCCTCTGACCTGTTTGATAATGTAGTCCATCACCTATATGAACAGCAGTCGGCTCAGAGGTGAATCCTGATACAGACCTATTCCCCTGGAACCCCTCTCTGATCTGAACACTGTTTATACTTGTGTCATTAAGTCCTAGTACATAGCCTGCACTAATTCTACCAATGTTTCTGGGACTTTGAACCATTGTAGGATTGTCCAGTTCAGCTTTTTTGGCACCTTGTCATATGTTTTCTCCATGTCTAGAAATGCCCAGTTGAAATCTTTCCTCATCTCTACCTTCTTCTGAACTAGAAGTTAGTAAAATAAAAAAAAAAATAAATAACAGAATCAGTAGGGCTAGAACTTGCTTAAATTGGTTCTAAACTAAAGCCATGTGATGTATAGTTCATAACAGCTTATATAAACTCATCCAAGTTTAGGCAGGCTTACAAATGGACTTACCTTCCAACAGTGAATTAAATTACTGTTTTACCTCTGTGAGCCAAGTTTGACCATTATTTTTCTAATAAGCTGCAATGGCATAGCATTTCATTCATATAGGACTTGCTTTACTCTCTTGACTTACTAAGTTAGTCAGTCAGTCAACTGAAGCAAGGATTTGTCTAGTAAATGAAAAATCCATCTTCATATAATATATTTTGTAACTGACATTTTTATAAATTCCATTACCTGTTTGTCTGTACTTCAAAAATCCCTTTGTGTAGATACTGCTGTTGGCCCACTGATGCAGAGGCAAGATACCTGTTTGCTACATTAGCAATCTGAGTTTAAAACAGAACTGGGGTTGTGGGTATAAGGTGGTTAGGAGAAATGGCTGGAAATCTACTCCTGTATTTCTCTCATGAAAACTCTATGGATGGTTCAAACAGCTAAACATAATGCCATAAATCAATCATAACTCGACAATACTACAGATAGAACTACAAATAAATGCATACACACACACACACACAGACACACACACGCACACATACACACACACACATACACACACACACACACACACACACACACACACACACACACACACACACACACACACACACACACACACACACACACACACACACACACACTCCATAGATACTGCCAACACAGATTTTCACAAAGAAAAGGGAAAATAGAAGATCCATGACTTTAAAAGAGAAGTCCTCCATCTCATCCCAGGATACATACATATATGCATATGTAACATGATTTATGCATGGTCCTTCAGGCTTCATTATCACTTTCTATATCTTATCCCAATATATATCTAATCATTTTTGGGCAAGACTTAAGTAGGATAATTTCATCCTTCCAGTAGAACAAGGTGTTTTAGATTTACCTGATTTGAAGGGATATTTTAGAGCTACACACTTAAGGCTCTTAGACATAACACAAGTATAATGTTATCATTCAAAGTGGAAAAGGATGACAATGATGCAAAAGGGAAGTTGAAGAAATAGAGGGAGTGGGATTTTGGATGCAGATCCTTAAGGAGAATAATTACAACCAAACATTCATTAATTAGTAGAAAGTATTCTAAGAACTAGGCTAACACAAAAATGGATAAAGGAGATTTTGTCAGTAAGGATGACTGTAAGTAGGGATAGAGAAAATAGGCAAGAAGGATCTGAAATTAACTAGAGAAACCTGACAATGGAACCAAGATAATGAGAGCAAATAGCTCAATCAGGAAAGGTAATAATGTGGTATGAGGCCAAGAAGACATTTCGATTGCAGGCTTGACCACAGTGTACAGGCAAAGATATAGGGACAGGGGAATTTTAAATGAAAGACCTGCTCTGGTAGACTTTTTAGATGAATCTAGAACAGAAGCAGTTGTAAAAAGGGATAATTAGCAGGGCATATAAAATATTGTATGATAATTATAAGAATAAATCAGAGAAGGTTATAAAAGTTTGGGAAAAGAGACTGGAAAAGCAATTTACAAGAAAACAATGGTCAGACAGATGTATGGCTCCCAAGTATGCAACCAAGTCCAGAAGGTTTAGGAGCATTGCTTGGAAGTGTTTGCATAGGTATTTTTATATCCTAAACAGACTACCTCACTGACCCCCTTCAAGCACAACCTTGATGATTGGATGGGAAACCACAAATTTGTCTCAGGGGTTCCACGTGTCCCTCATTGACAGGGGTAAAAGGTGCTGACTGAGGTTTCTTTCTTAAGATAAACTCTTGGCTAGGCTTGTAAGGGCCCCAGGGTCATTAGCTTAGTAACCTCCTATGATCCTAAGCAGACTTCAAATAATTTTTCCTGCCCTTAAATTTCTGTCAGAGCTGTATTTTGGTCAGCTTATGCTCTGGGCAATCTTCCAACCACCACCCACAAAAACTGAGGAAGAAAAAAATAAACCTTCCTCTAGAGTTAAGGACGAAACAAATAAGAAGTACCAAGAAACTATACTTGCTCCTTCCTAGAGTTACTAACACACACGCAGTCACATACACACATAAATACACACTTGTGGCTGCATAAATGATTTTATATGCTGTGTTTCTGTCTAGGCACCTTAACACCATGACTAATGGGAACTGATTGACACCTCATCTACAACACAAGCCACACCCCCAACAGCTTGAGCCAGAGACAGCTGCCTCTTCACCTCCAGTCTGGTATGGTTCTTGTGTCTGTGCACAAACAGAGATCATCCTGCACCTGTGTGTGACTGAACCAGTCAACAAACAGTGCAGATCAATAACATTAATTTTATAAGAGGGCAGTAAATGCTTCCTTAAACAGATATATGATTTCCTGTTTGAACTGGGTGTCTATCAATGATAAAAATAAGACACTATTCTTATTCACCTTAGAATGCTACATCAGAGTCTTTTTTTTGTTTGTTTGTTTAGGAATTTGGGTAATGTTTGATATAAAGGACTGAAGATTGGCCATGTGTGACTATCCTTTTAATTTACAGTATGTGTGCTTATATATGTCTACCCTTTTTCCATTTGTTCCGTGACTGATATGTGTGGAAGTTAGTTTACTATTGTTTTTAATATTCAGCCAGTCAGTTATATTTGTTTTGTCGTATAACTGATCAGCTGTCTAAGTCCTTTTGTTTTATGTTATATATATATATATATATATATATATATATATATATATATATATATATATATATAGGTTATCAGGACCACTTTCTGATTTTTCGTTATTACCATTTTCTGTAAAGATGTTTGAAAATTAAGGGGAAATAGTCTGATCCTGTGTACAGTCATTTTTGTTTCAATTTTCCTTACTTCTTTAATTCCATCCAGATGTATTTTTTGATACTATTAGACATAACAGCTTCAGTCTCACCTCCCCTCCTAATTTTTTTCTTGCTTAATCCGATATTTTTAATGTCCTTTTGTACAGTGTTGACAAGGGTTTTTTTCTTTACCAACTACATTTTCATAGAAATCCTTAGATAATTCTTTACATATCTTTTTCCTTGGTAATTGCATCAAGTTCAGTTTTTACATACTGAATGACTGATGATGTGGATTGGCAGACTTGTAATTAGAGCGCGGCAAAAGGTGAGGCTGCTCCAGATGCATGGTGTTAAGGGACATGGACAGCACTGTACTTTGTATTTGTTTATTTGTTTAGTAAGATAGCTAGCTTTCTTGTCAACTTTGAGTTGAGGGGTGGCACTAGTTCTGATAACAGTACATGGTGACAGAAGACTTAGCTACATTCATGTGGGTCAGATTCATAAAGTACTTGGAGTAATATACTGCACTGAGTACTTGCACCACACCTTAGTCCAAAAGATAGGGCTCAAACTGTCACCATTCAGAGTGTGCTAATGAGGACTTGAGGACTGCTTGAGCTACCTGATTAATTCTGAAAGGGGAATCTGATTATCCAGACAGAAATGACTCAGTACTGGGTATTTTTGAAGCTCACAAATGTAAGAGGCCAAATTATTGAAAAAGTCTAGTGAACTCAGTGGGCTTCTTGCTGAGGCATAAGCTCCACCTGTAGTGGAGAATAGGTACTACATACAGTACCTGGAGAAAAGCCAAACTGCTTGCAGTATTGAGTTCTACATACAGGCAGAGCTATACTGTGGGTTTCAGGAGTCACAGGGAGAGCTAGGAACTGTACACATGTACAGTTTGGTGTTATGCGAGCCATCCCCTGAATTTCTGTGGCTCTAGTTCCTAGTGTTTGTGGCACCACATACCTCTTCTTACCGCTGGATAGGGAGAATGCTGGCCATGCTGGCCAGCTAGCATTCCTGCATTCCAAAGTCCATTCTATAGCTGGAGCTCCTGCTCTGGACAGATTAAGGGCTGTGCAGCTCTATCTGTTCACTGCCTGTAAGATGGAGTTGCTGTGCCAGAAATGTTCATTTGGAGTCAGCTAATCCACCATATCCTTGGGCAAATTCAAATTACGCTTAAGATATGTTTGGGATTCATTAACACAGCATGTTATGGAATGTGATTATCTGTTCTTGGTGTAGCAAGAGTCCATTCAATTCAATACTCAGCATTGAAAAGTATTAAATTTAGTGAACCTTTCCTCCTAGGATGATGTCATCCCAACAAGAGTGTGGCTTTCGTAGTTTGAAGTAGAGAGGCCATGGTGGTAAAGGCTTTTGTTAAGGCATTTATTTTTAATCTGGCCCAAGGCTTAACAGTCATAGTATTTATTTTAATATCTGTTACTTTGTTTATTAAAACATTTCCATATTATCCTGCCTGTTCCTGTCATTTTTTACCTTCTGTACATAACCATATATTTTCTGTCTGATCTTCATGATTTTGAGTCTTTATTTTTTTAACTCCTCAGTTTCTTTTTCAGTCTGTTCCATTGTACTACAAACAAATTATTTAATGCCTTTAGTTAAGGCATTCCTTTTCTTCTTTTCTATCCCTGATTTCTCACTTCTTGTTTGTGTCTTTTTTAAGATTTTGGAGGTCTGTACATTGATAGTATTTTTTTATTAAGAAGTGTCATTTCTGCCTCATTTGTAAATGTATGTTTTTATTTTATTTTTATTATAGTTTGTATATATATACCCTACAATTCCTTATTTCATCTTAGGAAATGTCCATCTAAATTCCTTCTCCTAAGTCTTGCCAACCTTCCCAATCTACAGGTGGCAAAAAAACAATCTTGCATTTAGACTATAGTTTAATCATTTCACATTCTAAAAGTAAGTAAAATGTTTTAACCATGCCACTAAAGGAAATTTTTGGTTGCGAGGCTTAATAAAATTACTTTTGCTTTTTCCAAAGAAAAATAATTTACCTTACCCAAAACCAACACATTGTATGAATGTGAGTTCTAGACATTAATTGTTGAAGCTACTAAATTAAGGGTTTTATTCTACCTTGAAGATATTCAAGGACAATCCCACCAAGCGTGTTTCCATGTACAAATGTTATCATAATCATGTTAGTGGTATCTACTCTGGCAAGATCAACTTAAACCTTGGGGTGTAAGATTAGCCTTCAAGACAATGTTTTAATAACCTTATTCCTGTATGACTTTATTAGTAAATGCATTCTAATCTCTGATATTGCTAGTTCTTACCTCAATATAACTCTTCATGAGTGCTATCTCACCATTATAAGGTCAAAGAGCTAGTTATTCCAGAAATATATGTGTCCTTTGAGGCTATCACTGATATTTTATACTGAAAAACATTAAGGTTTCTGCAGCATAGATTTTAAGAGTAAGCGTTTTCTCTGCATTTAAATGCAAGCAAGAATGTGAGTTTATTCTAGACTCTAACTTCCAAATGACTTCACTGATTTCTTTTTCAGCTGGTCACCCAGGCAAATCCGCCTCTCCTTGCTTAAAACTCTGTTAAGTATTTTGTATGGTCTGGTAGATCAATACCAAATGCTAAAGGACTCCTAACAAGTTTCATCTTAAAGTTTTGTGTCTGCTCACCTCAAACTATGTTTGTGAATTGTATAATTCTGACCACATCACTTAACTTGGATAAAACAAAGCAAAAGCATTGTCCAGGAAGCTAATGTTTAAGTATCTACCAACACTGTATTGAGATAAAAGCACTTACTGTGTATTGTTTTGATGTTTGCGATCATAGCTTGAGTGAATTTTAATATAGCAATTTGCTTCATTAATGACATTGGCTTTTAGATGCATTGTTCTCCTGTACAACTTTTTTATTTTGATTTACCCTTTTTAGTATTTTATATCTCTGTGGTATTTGTAGAGATTTAAACTACAAGTGCACCTTGGTCGCCTCTAATAAAGAGACTAAAAAGGAACATTTGTCTGTTAGGGGAACCTTGTTAAAAGAATAGCATTAAATCATTGGAATATATTGGACTGTAGCTGATCACAAACATATAGTTTAAGGAAAGCTAAATCAGTAGAGCTAGCTACAGAAATTATAGCTCTCTAATATTTTGTATTTTAATATGCAGTGTTTTGCATGAAGATAAACAAATAATTGAATGTGCTGTATTTAGTTTACTTTTCTGGTATTCAACCAAAATGTTTCATTATCTTTGAGCAGTTCTTCACCTGGCATCAGTTTTCCCCTCTTCTACATGCTTAATACATCATTCATTTAAGCTGAAGATAGGTACTACATACTGAAATGGGAAATAATTATATCTGCACTGGTCAGATATAGTACATGCAAATATACTACATTCACTGAAGGAGATACATTGATTTTAATTTATTCTTCATCAGGGCATAAGAAATGATGTGACTCAGTCATTGTTATTTAGAAGAGGGTAATAATATGTAAGTTATCTTAATAAAGAAGAATCCATGTCCATTGGGTTATGTATGTGGCACTTATAATGACATCAAGATCATCAGCCTTTCCAGGATTACCTATGGCATGGTGCTAGAAGGAAGATGTGCTCTCATTATCTAGCCTCTGTTTCAGGAGGTGCCATGTGGACCCACTCCCTGCTGTTGATCTGGAGATCAACTATTGTCCTTGCTCATATCCTATAATAATGTGTTACTACAGCATTGCATATTATGTTTTATTAATGGTGTGTTGAGTCAGATCTGGACTACCCACACTCTACATTTAAATCACTATGCTGTAGGAACCCCTATAATAAGTGTCTGTTAACATATTTTGTATTGTATATTAATTCTACTACTGATCATTTAGACCTGGTTTAAAAAGGGCCCCCAGATTGACAAT
The DNA here is from genome assembly GCF_019279795.1 of Protopterus annectens. Lineage (NCBI taxonomy): Eukaryota > Metazoa > Chordata > Ceratodontiformes > Protopteridae > Protopterus > Protopterus annectens. Next base: position 956,957,260 of record NC_056730.1, on the reverse strand, counting down.
CCAGCGCCGTTCCTTATCAGTCAATATTTTATGTTTAAGTAAAATATTATCTTCATGTATAGTAACCATATCTAGGTCTACAAACACAAAGTGAGCTGTAGTGTGAACTATCTTATGTTTGTATAAGCACTTCAAGCTCTCTGGCACTTTATATCACTGATGTGCAAGGCAATTCTTTGTTTTAATGTACAAGAGGTCTGACCTATATAAAATGCCCCGCACTGACAAACAGCCATAAAAATGACCCACGTACTGGTGCACTTTATCAGATGTTTAATGTCAAACACCCTCTTGGTGTTGACTGATGTAAAAGACTTAATTTTTGCCATCAGTTTACAATATTTGCAAAAACCACAGTAAGTACTGCCTACTGTACCTACTGTGGATTTAGAATTCACTTTTCTCCCCTTCTTAAAGGCTGAAAAATGTTGCCCCAATGATTTGCCCTTTCTGTATCCAAAGCTACAGTGATCCTCAACTATTTATGTGAAAAAAGAGTCTGAGTGTAAAACATGCCAATGTTTGGAAAGAATGTCCTTTATATGAAGAGTATTAGTGCCATAGGTGGTGATGAATCTCACTTTTCCTTCTTGTGACCTTGCATTCTGCTGTCTGTCTGACAAAAACTCTTGTTATATCCCCATTTATGGATAGCCTATGGGCTGCTTCTATCTTAGTTTTGCTATAGCCTCTGTTGATAAATCTGTTTTTAGATCTAAAGCCTGTGCTTCAAATGCTGATTCCTGGGATCAGATTCTCCTAACTGAAATTGTGACCCTGCTATGTTTTGGATTCTATGGTGGGGGTGGCAACTGCTGGCATGCAAAAAAGCATTCTTGGAGAATTGTTTTCTATACAGGTCAGTAGCCAGAGTACCATCTCCTGTCTTTCTAACTTTAACATCCAAGAATTCAACCTCTTTTGGGTTGATACCTCCAATAAATTTGATACCATATTCATTTTGATTGAGGTATTCTACAAAGGAATGCCAAACAGTATGATCTCCCTCCCATACAACCCAACAATCATCCAGGTATCGTCGCCACATAATGAGTTTACTTTTAAAACATGATGGAGCAGTGTAGATGTATTGAACTTCAAGGTATCCCATAAACAGGTCTGCATAAATTGGGGCAAATGTTGCCCCCATTCCTGTTCCCTTTACCTGTAGATACTATTGGTTCTGGAACAAGAAAACATTATGCTCTAATACCAGTTTAAGCAGTTATATCAGAAATACACTTTCTTGCTCACTAATTAAACTGGATTGTGTCATCCACTATTGTATGGCCCTGATTCCTCCCTCATGTGGAATGCTGGTGTACAGAGATTGAACATCTAAAGTCCCCAAATAAGCTGTAGTCAAAATTTGCAAATTATCCATCAGGGACAAAAAACTGTTTTGTATCCCTAATCCTAGCTGTAACCAATGAAAGAAGCTGTTTTAGCTTATATTTTAAATATTCAGGCAAAGGTTCAATTAATGAGCCTCTACCTGCCACAGTAGGGCATCCAGGTGGATTATGAAGCGTTTTGTGAATCTTAGTGACCAAATAGAAGTATTGAGGTAATGGTGCCTCAACCTTCAACTGTGACATCAAGGGAGCTGTAATTACCCCTTGATCTTTTGCATCTTCACGAAATGTATCAATTTCCAGTTTATATTCTAGTGTAGGGTTAGTCAACATTATTGAATAAAAAACTGTGTCAGATAGCTGTCGCTGTGCCTCTTGTAAATAATGTACCTTGTCCCATATAACAACTGCTCCACCCTTATCTGCTCCCACTATCACTATGTGTTCATTATCTGCCAGGGATTTAACAGCCTGTTTCTCAGATAAGGTCAAATTGTCAATACCAGACCGAAAAATGCTAGATTGATTAACGTGTAAATCCTTTAAAACCAACTGCTCAAAGGTTTTTATGGTGCTATGGTAAGGAGGCACAAATTCGGATTTTTTAAAACGAAAACCCTCCGGACCAGTTCGTTTCAAAGCCCCTTCTTTATGTGCAAAAAATATTTTACATTTAAATTTCTGCAGAAGGTTTTTACATCATTTGTTATATCATAATGAGACACATAAAAGGATGTCACAAATCCCAGACCTTTATTTAACACACTGAGTTCACTAGATGAAAAAATATGCTTTGTTAAGTTAATGACTAAGTTGTTAACATCATTAACCACATCAACATCATTGTTAGGTACAGAATTTGGGGTAGTGTCCGTTATTGATGCAGACTGTCCTGGAATATCTTCTGTATGGACTTTTCTATGATGCTTGTGGCCTGCCCTCCTAAAGGGATTTTATGTCACCTGGAGGCTGGTGAAGTAATAACAGGCATCACCCCTGCTTCAGGTTCCGTATCAGTGTTGGAAATACTTGAAGAAAATTCTGAGGCACTGGATGAAGTATCATTTCTCCTAAGAATAGATTTGACCCTTTTACGTTTAGGCCTAGTGGTATTTTTATCTTCCAGAAATCTCACCCCACGTTTCTGTTTCTTCCAAGAGTAAACCATTCCCAATTTAAAATCATTAACATCCCTCTGGTATTTATTCATTTTTCTTTTACATAAATCTTTATCATACTTGTCTGTATCAAAAACAAATTGTACATACAAATATTGATATTTGGGGGCATTAACATGTTCCTTGGTACATTCATAGCAAGCCTCAAGCTTTCACAAAAGATCTGGCAACTGCTTTTCGTAATATTCCACTAACAACTGTAAAAACATATTGGAAGCCGTTTGTTGTATGGCCCTCCATTTCTGCATAAATTCCCCATCTTCACTACCAAGCCCTGGTTCAACATAAACTCTCAGCCCCCTGGGAGCAATACTGGCTGACAAATAGGCTTTAAGAAGCTTGCAATGCCACACGTAAGAATGTACCTTTTTAGAGGATTCAGTCAACTGTTTAAACACTTCTTGCAAGTCCAACTGACCTGCCCCATTGTTCATATTAACCATATCCCGCACCTTAGTAGTTGCAGTAAAAAAAGTGCAATCATCCTTGTCCGCTGCTAGTGTGTGTGTGTGTGTGTGTGTGTGTGTGTGTGTGTGTGTGTGTTTGTGTATATATATATATATATATATATATATATATATATATATATATATATATATATGGTTTACTATCACAATGCCGACATGCAATTGCACGGCTATGAAGTATTCGAACAACAGATGTTCGAATACTTCATAGTTTGGCAGGTTATGTGAGCGAACGCTATCATTGCGAATGGACTGTGCATATGCTGCCAGGCTAAAGAAACTCCAGCTCTATTCAGTATTATACCGCCTGCTTAGAGGTGATCTGTGCCTGACGTACAAGGCCATGTCCAACAAGGAATTGATGGACATGCTTCACCTCAAAAAATCAAAATCCATAAGAACCACGAGAGCCAAAGATTTAAACCTCAGTACAAAACATGAATAGAACATGCTGGAGGGGCAGATTCATAACTCAGAGGCTTCCCATACTCTGGAACAAAATCCCAGTCCATGTTAGGCAGAGCCCCTCACTGACTCTCTTCAAGAGAAATCTTGACGAGTGGATGGGAGATCGTAGGTTTACCCCGGGGGTCACCCCTGTGTTGCTACTTAACAGAGGCACAGTAAACTAATTTTAATAAGTGAGGGGGTCTTCAATGTGTCACTACTAGACAAAGGCACAGTATTCTAAATTTATTCTATACACCTTAGTACCACTACATGGGGTGGCGAAAGCCACATCTCTAGGGCTAGGCTTGCAAATGCCCCAGGGCAGATAGCCTAGTACTAAACTATGAAACTATGAAACTATATACTATATGTGTGTGAAAAATTAAGTTGGTTTCTACTTCAGGGCTCACCTTTGTGTTGTACATCGACAGGAAGCACGCTGTGCCTGCTTGGCTTCCATGAGTCACTTTGCATAGACTTATCAACATTTCTACATACAGGGGGGAACAACTATTATTTGTACATTTCTACCCAGGGGCACACCTGATTGTTACTGTGGGTGTACATAGGATGAGGGGTTCACCTGATACTTATACACCTTTACTAGGCCTGCACTGCTATGTCAGGTACTCCATTTCAGTCTGTACTGTTGCCTATCATACTGGCTTGAGGCATACTACTGTACTACAGATCTTAGCTTCCAATTTCACGTATATAATTTGTGACTTCATAGCCTACGCAACCCACATCACACTACCTGGCCTGCTGTTATCTGTCTGCATTGGCCTGGGGAGAAGTTCAGAGGGCATGATACAGCATTTGTTTGTGTTTGCGTTAGTCTGCAATTGTCCTGCTGTGTCTGTGCCAGTGAAATGCTGTCATGGCTTAGTGGTTCAGTACTGTGACTATAGTGCACAGTATCCTGAGTTTGAGCCCTTTCACTGCTTTTTATTTTCCTGCTGGGTAGACCTGACTGGTTAAGGAACAGTAAAGCAGGTGTGAGTGTGTTTACCCGACTTTGCTCGACTTTGCCTGACTTTGCCCAACATTGCCCAACATTGCCCAATGTTGCCCAACGTTGCCCAATGTTGCGCTAGTTTGCGCGTTGTGCAGCTCCACACAATTGTGCTTAAATGTGCTAAATAGTGGTAAAATGTGCTTAGCACTGCTTTATATTGCTTAAAATAGGGCAATCATGCCTCAGGTGGTGCTGCAGGGCTGCCTATGTCGGATGCACATAGTACACTCCCTATACATGTTTGAAAACAGATAGTGTCAAGTTAGGCATCCCTTTTATTGTAAGCGTGAGTCAGAGAGAGGTGTCATTTCCAGGGTTCCTACTGAGTCAGTGTATGTGCTATGCGTTGCCTCTTTGCCAAGGCCAGAGCATACTGGGCATGCCTCCTTCTGCCTACTGGGGCAGGCTCAGGATGTTCCTCCGAGTCACGCTGTGCCTGTGCAGGCCTTGGCAATGGTGGGGGGCTGTTTGGACCTGCCCCATGCTGTTCCTGCTGCAGCTGCTTTCACAGGATCATATTGTGTAGCATGGCACATACCATGACAATTTGGGTACATGTAGTTGGTGAGTACTGCAAGGCTCTTACCAGATGTGTCCAGGTACTGGAACCGTGACTTGAGCATCCCAAACACATACTCAATAATGTTTCTTGTTTGTGTGTGTGCCTCTTTATGGAGTTCTTGTTCGGGTGTGTGTGCATTTCTGATGGGTGTCATCAGCCACGGCTCCAGTGCGTATCCAGCATCCCCCACTAGGTGACCGTCAGGGATGTCCCCCATTGGCAAATCTCTAGTACAGCTGCGTCAGACGCCAGATGTGGGAATCGTGATAGCTTCCAGGGCAGCCAGCACACACATTCATTATTATGCCCTGGGCATATAACATGACCTGGCAGTTGATGGAGGGGAAGCCCTTGCAGTTGATGTAGACCCTACCCCACTCACCGGGTAGTGCTTTGATGTGTATGTGCGTGCAGTCTATTGCACCCACTACCTCAGGGTATTCTGCTATTTAGTGCAAAAGACTCATATTGCTGGCCAATACCTCACTGGAATTGGGGAAATATACATGCTCACCGACATGTGCTGACATGGCATCCAGGAACTGGGACAGTACCCTGGATGCTGATGTCTGTGAGACCCCCATTATATCACCAGTTGGTCTCTGGAAGGTACCTGTAGCTAGTATTCGTAGGCCAACACATACCTTGATATCCACTGGGATGGGTTCCCCTCTGTTGGTTCTGTGTGTGAGGCGTGGCCGGCACAACTCAACAATTTGCTACAGGAGGTCTCTGTCCACTCTATAGTGCTCCACTATCTCCAGCTCATGTAGCCCCTGGTAGGTTACCCTGGGTCTGTACACTCTCGTCGCTGTAGAGTCAGACAAAAACTCTATTACTACTTGGACTGTACATCATTTTAGCCTTTGCCTGTGTACACACTACTAAAACTGTCCGAACTCCGAGCCTGTGTTATCGGCTGCTTAGAAAAAGTCTACTGATAACTACAGTCTGGTTGTAACAACTTATTTCATTATCAGAAGTGATCCTTCGTAATCCCGAAATTCCCTTTGGTAAGTTACAGGTCAGAGTGCATGGCTGGTTAGACATGTACGCACAACGGGAGAATATGCATACAAATGGTTCTTCTTGAATGAAAAGACTCTCCCACTGAATTGTTGTGTAAAGAGGCTGTTTACCGTCTGATCTGGTGGCTGAAAAGCGGAAAAACTGGATCCCAAGAAGAAAAACGCAAGTAGCCTTAAACAGGAGGCCCAGGCAAGGAGGTCTGCCTTTTTGTGTCTATTGTAGATCAGGACCAGACTACATTAGGTTTTCTGTTAACAGTAGTGACATCGGGTCTAAGACCTACCCACATACTGTTAAATCTGAACATAGGTCAGGGGAACACACAGCAGAGTAAATAGTGAATGTAGACACTACAGTGGATACAGGGAAGGAGACACACGGTTATGACAGAAGGGTACGTAGCAGTCGGTAGAGGATATGGGAGATTATTGAAGCAACAGATCATGTGATCCGTGATTTGACGGTGACGGAAGAATATGCAATCACAGAGAGCACATAATGTGAGTTACGCAGCAAAATGGGGTAATAAATATGACATTGATGGTATATTAGGCAACATACCGCTACTGAAACATTGTAATCATGAAAATCTGATGCATATGTTCCAAGGTAAACACCTGTTCCACCCTGAGAGGGATATGCCTCTGGCCAGCCGTGTCCTGTAAATAAACCAACACATGTCAAATGTCCTGATATCTCAGGACAAACATTTCCCAGATATATATCAAAATGGTAGCATAAAAAGAGTACCCACTGCCCACAAGGACACAGTCCGACAAGCTCTACACTTTACATATGCACAGTGGTGTCCATTGTAGGACCCAAAATTGTGGAAAGAATCGAATAATGTGTTATTCCAACGCTGCACTGAACTCATTGTCGCCACAGGTACACATATGCACCGCAAGCGTGTTTAATGTTGCTGATAGCTGTCCATGTAATGCAGCACAGATGCACAGAAATACCCAGGGTACCGGGTCCATAGAACTGCATCCACATCACACCTCCGCACACATGACGGATGTGTAATGGGTACTGTCAATTGTTGCAGTCAAGGGATTCTGGGTATGTAGACTCTGTGCTCGGTGTTGTTTCGCGAGGCAATCCTTTCTCCCGCCCCGGGAGGGATGTGCGATCACCTGCCTCAGTCTCCGCTAATAATGCAAACCATAATTCGAGAATGCTAAATGTAGGTGTGTAATGTGTACAGCCCCATACTACTGTCCAGTAGGCAATTGTCATGGATGGACACCCGTATGGCCAGAATGGCACCCACAACTGCAAACCCGGTAAATGACATAGCCGCTGGAAGGCATAAGAGAGGAAATACAGATAGCGACTCCAGTTGACATTCCAGATACAAAGCAGGACCACTGCCAACACCGGGCGACACAGCACTCCAATCTGCCAGCAACAGACTGAGGAGCACCCGCCACTGCATAGCGAATAGATGCCACCTGTGGAACACATACTAATGGCACACACACAACCTCAAGTACGATATGTAAACTATGGCTTTCCCACCTATGAAGACAACATGGTTAAATGAATGCATAGGTAAGCAACATGTTCTGGTGGTGTTATAGTGGAAATACAGTGACGGATATGTCCCATTGGGACGTCTGCGGGTTAAATTCAGCATTTGCTAACCAGCATCTTTTGATCTATGTAATTTGTCCACAGTAGTAAATCACCTGGTTATGTAGCACCATGTGGAATGGGTAGTCCAACAGACATCCGCGATTTCTGAACACACAGTATCAGTGAAACCCACTGCTCACAAGGACACAGTCCGACAAGCTCTACACTTTACATATGCACAGTGGTGTCCAATGTAGGACCCAAAATTTGTCTAAAGACAGGAATGCCGCCTCTTTCAACACTTAAGGAACTCATTGTCGCCACAGGTACACATATGCACCGCAAGCGTTGTTTAATGTTGCTGATAGCCGTCCATGTAATGCAGCACAGATGCACAGAAATACCCAGGGTACCGGGTCCATAGCACTGCATCCACATCACACTCCGCACACATGACGGATGTAATGGGTACTGTCAATTGCTGCGTCAAGGCGATTCTGGGGTATGTAGACTCTGTGCTCGGTGTTGTTTCGCAGGCAATCCTTCCTCCCGCCTGTGGGAGGGATGTGTGCGTAGCACCCGCCTTACTCTCCGCTAATAATGCAAACCATACCCGGAGAATGCTAAATGTAGGTGTGGAATGTGTACAGCCCCATACTAGTGTCCAGTAGGCAATTGTCATGGATGGACACCGTATGGCCAGGATGGCACCCACAACTGCAAACCCGGTAAATGACATAGCCAGCGTAAGGCATGACACAGGAAATACACATAGGGACCACAGTTGACATTCCACATACAGAGCCGGACTCGTACAACACCAAGCGATACAGCACTCAGTCTGCCAGCAACAGACTGAGGAGCACCCGCCACCGCACAGCGGAACAGATGTACGACCTGTGGAACACATACTAATGGCACACACACAACGCCAAGTAGGATATGTAAGCTATGGCATTCCCACCTATGAAGACAACATGGTTAAATGAATGCATAGGTAAGCAACATGTTCCGTGGTGTTATATTGGAAATACAGTGACGGATATGTCCCATTGGGATGTTCATGGTTTATATGAAGCAGTTGGTAACCAGCATCTTTGGATGTATGTCAATTGTTCACAGTACTAAATCAGCTGGTTATGTAGCACCATGTGGAATGGGTACTCAAACAGACATACGCGATTCCTGAACACACAGTAGCTGTGAAACTAATGCTCACAAGGACACAGTCCGACAAGCTCTACACTTTACATATGCACAGTGGTGTCCATTGTAGGACCCAAAATTTGTTCAAAGACAGCTCTTCCGCCTTATTTAAACACCAAACGGAACTCAGTGTAGACACAGGGACACATATGCACCCCAAGCGGGTTTAATGTTGCTGATAGCTGTCCATGTAATGCAGCACAGATGCACAGAAATACCCAGGGTACCGGGTCCATAGAACTGCATCCACATCACACTTCCGCACACATGACGGATGTAATGGGTACTGTCAATTGTTGCGTCAAGGGATTCTGGGTATGTAGACTCTGTGCTCGTGTTGTTTCGCAGGCAATCCTTCTTCCCGCCTGTGGGAGGGATGTGCGAGCACCTGCCTTACTCTCCGCTAATAATGCAAACCATACTCCGGAGAATGCTAAATGTAGGTGTGGAATGTACAGCCCTATACTAGTGTCCAGTAGGCAATTGTCATGGATGGACACCCGGATGGCCAGGATGGCACCCACAACTGCAAACCCGGGTAAATGACATAGCCGCGTAAGGCATGACACAGGAAATACACATAGGACCACAGTTGACATTCCACATACAAAGCCGGACTGTCGTACAACACCGGCAGAGACAGCACTCAGTCTGCCAGCAACAGACTGAGGAGCACCCGCCACCGACAGCGGAACAGATGTGACCTGTGGAACACATACTAATGGCACACACACAACGCCACGTAGGATGTGTAAACTATGGCATTCCCACCTACGAAGACAACATGGTTAAATGAATGCATAGGTAAGCAACATGTTCCGTGGTGTTATATTGGAAATATAGTGACGGATATGTCCCATTGGGATGTCTGAGGTTTATATGAAGCAGTTGGTAACCAGCATCTTTGGATGTATGTCATTTGTTCACAGTACTAACTCAGCTGGTTATGTAGCACCATGTGGAATGGGTAGTCAAACAGACATCCGCGATTGGGGAACATACACCAGCAGTGAAAAGCACTGGGCAGGTGGACACAGTCCAGCAACATCTAACTTGACATATGCACATCGGTGTCCATTGTAGGACCCAAAATTCTGTTCAGAGAATGCCTGCTAGCTTCCTGCATTACTCATGTGATCTAATTGTCGCCACCACGCCACAGGTACACATAGGCACGCAAGCGTGTTCAATGTTGATGATAGCTGTCCATGAACTGCAGCACACATGCACAGAAATACCCAGGGTATCGGGTCCATTCAGCTGCGCCCACATCACACTGCAGCACACATGAAGGATGTGTAATGGGTACTGTCCACTGTTGCAGCCAAGGGAGTCTGCATGTAGAATCTGGCCTCGTGTTGTTTCGCAGGCAATCCTTTGTCCCGCCTCGGGAGGGACGTGCGTAGCACATGCCACTCTCCGCTAATAATGCACACCATACTCCGGGAATGCAAAATGCAGGTGTGAAATGTGTACAGCCCTATACCAGTGTATAGTAGGCAATTCACATGGATGGACAAGCGATGACTAAGATGGCACACATAAATGCAAACCCGTGGAATTACACTGCCGTAGTAAGGCATTACACAAGTCATACACATAGGGACTACAGGAGACATTCTCCATACAAGGAACACAGACAACCAGCCGATGAAGTCCAAAGCAAAGACGAGGTACTGTAGGGACCATCAGTGACCAACCAGAGCACACCAAGAATTAAAGGCAGTCACCATAGTCTATTCGAGCTCACTTCGCCTGCTTCATAAGCAGACTTATTCAGACTACATACAATGCAGTCCAACCTACTACATTTACAAGCATTAATTGGTTGGTACATTAGATGTGCTAGGTACTAATTACATGCCTTAAAGGCAGACAAGCGAACAAACCTTACTTGGGTTACACATCCCACACAGTGAGGACATCAGACATTGCTCAAAGGTACAGTCTTCATCGGAAATGGAAATATATGTACATATATGAAACATGAACCAACATAAAATGTTTTCCAAATGTCTGACTGTGTAAGCTACATATATATGTCCTACGGATTGTGCCAATATATTAACAGAACTGCAGACACCTAGTAATATGAATGAACCATAATATATACACATAAACCGTATGAATATGACTACTGTAAAATAGACCAACGAAATGTAAAGATTCACAATGTGCTAATGTAACATTCATTTAGAAGGTTACTTAAATAAATCAATCCAGACATCCATGTAAATACTAACAGAAGGCCAGCGAGTTGCGTGCCCTCACATGTACTGGGATGTCGATCCACAGCACAGTGAGTGACTGGGTGATGAATTCGTCCCAACAACACGCTCGATTAATGACAGTGTCAAGGTGTACGCCAGCTGCCCTTGTGGTTCTGAGGATCTACCTTATTTACGTGAAGCATAGTCATCAGATCTGTTCGACCCAGCCGCATGCCAGGCACGGGTCACCTCTGGGCAAGTGGTATGCAACTGTATACAGCTGGAATCCTTTCAGTCGGTCAGTATAACACATATACCTGAGACCCTGCATCCGCTTGTCGAAGAACTGTTGGTGCCTTTCCAGCTGCTGCAGGTGTTGGGTCAGATACATTCTGAACGGGCATTGTACCCAATCATAGGTCTATTGAGTGATGAGTACAAGGACAATGACCTCCCTGATCTAGATGTGAATCCCTTCATGATGATGTGGGCAATGTGGAAGGTCTACCCAACTATGTTAGCAACATGTGTGTCTAACGAACGGTTAACAACAACACGTGTCCCCAGATCACTGGTAACCCTCCGTGTTCAGTGGACTGCCACCTATATGGTAGCTCGGGTAACCTTTGTTCATCCCGGGGTATGCCTATGCATTTCCTGGCATTTAGCTGTAGGACATGTCTCTGGTACCACTTATCCACATCTGTGAGGCACTCCTGAAGGATATCTGTGTCAGATGTGTGTCTGACTTGGCATCCGTTTGCAGTCGATGCAAACATTGTCACCCATAACCCCTGTGTGCGGTACATTGGAAACGTAGATGCTGGAAATAGTGGACCCAGGACTGAGCCCCATGGGACACCACCTGTGACTGGCTGTGAGTATGACATGGCGCCAGCAACTATGGCCATGTGTGTTCTGTGACCCAGCCCGCTTGCAACCCATATGGCGATGTATGGATTTACATTCAAGATGACGGGTTTATCAAGTATACCCGAGGGGTATTGTGTCGACGGCCTCTGCCGGGTTGAGGTAGGCTGTATGGACTGCTTTACCCTCAGCAATGGCCTTGGTGACTGATTCTACAAAGTGAAACACGTGTAAAGGGCATGATCTGACTATGACCAAGCTAAACTGGGTTGTATCCAAAGTATGCGGGTCCCCTATGTCCTTATCTATGTGTCCCATTATGATCCATCTCCATGGCTTTGCAGATAAGGCTTGTCAAACTAATGGTATGGTAATACCCAGGGTCAGTGGAGGCACCATCTATGTGGAGTGTGACTACAGTCGCCTGTGCTACTACTCAGGCACGTATCCTGAGGTGAGGCTAGGATTACACAGCTGTCCGGCGTGGGTTAAATTCCCATAGAGTTCCTGGAGTGCACAGCTGGGACACCATGTGGACCCATGGATGTTGTGTTGACTGCCTTGGGGCTGGATGTGGGTAATGCTGGACATACCAACGGCAGACGTGCCACGCTCCGAGTCCGATGCCCAAGGGACCACACACATAGCCGGCCTTAGGCATAGGCCAGCAGGTAGCCGCCAGGGTGTTGCTCTACCGGGCACCTTTCCAGACTCTATTTGGTGTAGGTAGACCAGGAGGGGGTAGCGGTGACGATCGGTGGCAACCTCTGCCTAGGTCACCACTTACCCTAAGGCCACTCTTCCCGTGGGTAATACAGCAGTACCCACACCCAGACGCAGGTCATCGCTAGGGTCATTGCTAGTATGGCACATCATCTACGTAAGGAAGGAAACCATATATCCCCAGACATAATGGCACAGCATAATGCCTGTTCGCCGCCAAAGGCAGACATACGCCACCCGCCGGTGCGGACGCATCGCGCGAGATGTCCGCTGACACGCCGATAATGTGTCGCTTTGTGAAACAAACTCCACAGAGACATTCAATAATAGACAACGACGGACAACCCGATGTCCTCGTGGTTCTGAGCTGTTCAACCTGTTACGCCATGTTAAATGTGTGTAGCACAGCGAACCGGCCAAACAAAGCAACGGACATGTCTGTGGCCCAGTGAAAGTCGCCACGCAATGTTAAACCCTTGTAATATTCTGACACAGGCCACACATACGGAGGGTTAGTAATGGAAGTAGGTGATTTCGATCAGACCGTGCAATTAGTATAACGAGATCTACAACGGATACACCGCCAATCGAGACACGGTTAAGACTAATTGGGGGCGTGACATGGTACCATGGACACGGACAAACGTGCCCATGTGACTCATCTAACATTCAGACAGGGTCAGGGCGGTCCTGCACAGTGGGCGCCAAGACCAAACCCAAAGCACCACAGCAACACCCTGACAATCAAGGCCTGTATGCATATGGGATATAAGCAGCTGTCATCTGAACAGCCCTGTGGTGACGACATATGCATCCTGGGCCATGAGCGAGGGGGAATTAGGAATGTTCAACATGCAGTACCGCACCTTTCCCAGCAGGAGAATGGATGCCTGTGACGCATGCGTGTGCGGGGTGATTTGTAAATGTACATAGGTACCACGGCTATGCATATTAATGTCAACGAACAGCCAACGGCACTGGTCACAGTAAGAGTCAAACGCGGACTGCAGTCACGTTGGAATTATGACTATAGAACGTGTAGATGTGCACACGTACGTCAACCGCCCATGCCGCAAAGACTGTTACATATGTAAAGCTGTAAGTGCTTTCTGCACACGACCGTCAACCGGATCAGACATATGTTACCAGAATAGTCACAAGTAACGCAAAACACGTAACCACACAGACACTGTAAACATATATAAACGGACTACGGATATGCATGTGCGTGCGCCAGAACCCACAATCCGGACATGCGAGTGTATGCGCGTGTGTGATCCAGTGGAACCAGGGAAGGTTACGGATGTCTCCTCCACACGCTTACATTCATAATTGTCAAATATATGCTTAAATAGTACCTATTGATTCCATGCTTTGTTATCGTAATGCTACTATTATACACATCGATATACAATAACCTGATCAACACACTACATTCTAAGGTGCACTCTCACCAATTATCAACTATGTGTCCGGATACTGATTGTATTTACCAATATTGTAGATATATTAACACATTGTTGCCATATTATTGTTTCCATGAAGTAAGGCATGCAACACTGATATGTATATGTCACGTTATAATCAAGACTTGGAGCACTGTCCACCTAACTATGAGCAGGTTTATTGATTATTTCGCTTAAACCGACTCTGAAGGAAGTGAATTAGGACGGCTATGTCATGACATCCGATCTCGACGGTGCCCCATGTTAGTAGTTGAGAGAGCTCAGTATCCTTTCACTGTGGAGTCTATCGATTTGACAGTGTCTGTTTCTGCCGATATATGTTCCATAATGTCGCTTATGAAGATGGGCAGGACGCAAGGTTTGCTGTATTTACGATACTGGCACGTGGATATAGATAGGCCATGTCATACAAACGATGGGTAGTCAAGCAGACATCCACGACTGGGGAACATACAGCGCAGTCAATACCACTGGCCAGATGGGGACAGTCAAACACGCTCTACACTTTACAAATGCACATCGGTGTCCATTGTAGGACTCCAAAAATTCTGACTGTTTTGCCAGTATGCGCCAAGAACAGCCAATCCGAGTACAAACCGCGACTACGGCACAGCTAGACATATGCACCACCAGCGTGTTTAAGGTTGATGATACCTGCCCATGACATGCAGGACATATGAACAGAGGTCCCCAGACTGCCGTGTCCATACATGTGCGCCCATATCCCAGTTCCGCACACATGAAGGATGTGTCATGCGCATCGGGGGGTTGCAGCCCTGGTATCCTGGGTATGCAAAATGGGTCTCGTGTTGTTTGGCTGATAATCCGCTGTCCCGCCCGTGGGAGGGCTGCGGGTACAGGACGTGCCTTAGTCCCCAGTAAGGATGCAAAGCACCCATAGGGTAATGCTAAAGGCATGTGTGAAATGTGTTCAGCCCTACATCAGTGTCCAGTAGGCATTTCCCAAGGATGGACAAACATACGGACAAGATGGCACCCATAATAGCAAGCCTGGTGGAATCACACAGCCGTAGTAGGGCATGACACAGGACATAAAGATGGAAACAGCAGTACATACACCCCGTAGACATCCATCCTGCCATGCGAATCCCAGCGTACACAGCAGCGAAGGTGCTATCCAGTATGTGGGGATCACCCGACCCCACTCTGCGGAACATACCTGCGACCTGTGGAACACATATTAATGGCACACCAACAACGTCAACTAGGAAGGTCATACTATCGCTAAAATATGGAGTTCACTCACATAACCGACATACTGTCATGAATACATAGGTTCTACATGTACCGGCTGTGTTATACTGACAATACAGTGGCGGATAGTTCACAATGGTACCTGTGAGGATTATGTAAAGCAGTTGCCAACCTGCAGGACTACAGTAACACCCTATGGGTAAATTGTGGAAGGACACGGGTTACGTAGCACTACATAATATGGGTAGGCGGACAGACATCCGGGAATGGGGAACATACGGCGGCAGTCAAACCCACTGGCCGAATGGACACAGTCCAACATGTCCTAAACTTTACATATGCACATCGGTGTCCATTGCAGGACCCAAATATTACTCCTTAAGTGAGTGTGAGCAACATAGTGTGAAGAGGTGACAGCCGTGACTACGGCACAGGTAGATATATGCACCACAGGTGTCTTCAAGGGTGATGACAGCCGTCCATGAAATGCAGGACATATGAATAGGACTCCCCAGGCTGCTGCATCCATACACGCATTTCCACATCCCATTTCCGCACACATGAAGGGTGTGCAAGGGTACTGTCGACGGTTGCAGACATGGGATCGTGGGTATGCATATATGGGTGTCGGTGTGGATTGGCAGATGATTCATCGCCCCGCCTGCAGCGGACGGCCATGGCATATGCGCATTCGCAATACTAATACCGATCATCCACCGGAAATGGAGAATGCAGCTGTGAAATGTTGACAGCCCGATACTAGTGTCCAGTAGGCAGTTCCCATGGATGGACAAACGACGCCAAGATGGCACCCATAGCTGCAAACCTGGGGGAATCCCACAGCTGTTGCAAGGCATAACCCAGGGAATACAGATACGGTGTACAGTACACACTCCCCATTCAAAGAAAGACCGCTGGGCAGATACCGCGACACAACACTCCATGTGCCAGCACATCTATGGGGATCACACGCTTCCATACAGTGGAACAGATGGGTCACCTGTGTAAAGATACCAATGGCACAATCTCCACGCCTGCTGGGAATGACATAGGATGGTCAAACTATGGCGTTGACACCAAAGAAAGACATCCTTCGTGAATTAATAGGATTGATGTCAATACACCATGGCAAACACCCAATGAACAGGGAAGACTTGCTGGCACCCTATGGCCACAAACCATGTCACACATAGGTAGATGGAACAGTCAACATAAACATTTCATTCACGACAGGTCGCATATGGTATCCAAAGGTACTTCATAGACATGTATGCGCTTATCACCCGTTGGCCCTGCGGAGACTTACACATAACATGGAAGTATCCAGGCTTTAAATGTCCACCCTTACACTTCCATTTGTCACTTTCTATGCGAGCAATGGAGATGTAGCCACAGCATAGAAAGCAGAGACGCTGCTAACGAAACACACACATGTCAACATCACAGAAAGCATACTATGAACACACGATTACATGATATTGTACTATGCAACACAAACAAACCGAAACCTGCAGCAAGAATAGTCCCCGTAGTTCGACACAACACAAGTCTTCGTAACATTTGAACAGTTCATTAAAACATGCAACGTTTCGTTGTTTCCACAACGCAGCAGGAAATATGCTTTGTCTAAGAATGTTCACAAACAACAATGTGAGTCTTAACATGATTTTAAATATCACACTGTTGATTGTGAACACTGTAACAATTTGCTTATTCAGTTGTATGGTCGAAAGCAACGGAAACACACACACCCACGGAAGGGACGGAGATGAACCTACGCCTATTTACATGAACTCAGTACAGTATGAATCATTTACACAACGCTACCGAAGTTAACTGACGTGAGCGCTGTCAGAGGCATACATGTAGGCTGCTGACGCCACCCGAAGACAATATTTGAAATAGCCAAGGCATGTGTTGCGAGCCGCCTAAAAGCATAATCAGTCGCAGAGGCAGCTGGAAACACACACACACACACACACGGAAGGGACGGGGACGAACCTACGACTATCTACATGAACACACTACTGTATGAAGCATTTACAGAACGCCACCGAAGTTTGCTAAACAGAGCGCTGTCACAGGCATACTTGTAGGCTGCTGACATCACCCGAAGACAATAGTTGGCAATAGCCAAGGCATGTGTTGGAGCCGCCTAAAAGCATAATCAGTCGCAGAGGCAGCTGGAAACACACACACACACGGAAGGGACTGGGGACGAACCGACGACTATCTACATGAACACACTACTGTATGAAGCATTTACAGAACGCTACCGAGTTTGCAAAACAGAGCGCTGACACAGGCATACTTGTGGCCTGCTGACGCCACCAAGAAGACAATAGTTGGCAATAGCCAAGGCATGTGTTGCGGAGCGTCTAAAAGCATAATCAGTCGCAGAGGCAGCTGGAAACACACACACACACACACACGGGAAGGGACGGGGGACGAACCTATGACTATCTACATGAACACACTACTGTATGAAGCATTTACAGAACGCGCTACCGAGTTTGCTAAACAGAGCGCTGTCACAGGCATACTTGTAGGCTGCTGACGTCACCCGCCAAGGCATGTGTTGCGGAGCGTCTAAAAGCATAATCAGTCGCAGAGGCAGCTGGAAACACACACACACACAGACACACACACGGAAGGGACGGGGGACGAACCTACGACTATCTACATGAACACACTACTGTATGAAGCATTTACAGAACGCTACCGAAGTTTGCTAAACAGAGCGCTGTCACAGGCATACTTGTAGGCTGCTGACGCCACCGAAGACAATAGTTGGCAATAGCCAAGGCATGTGTTGGAGCGCCTAAAAGCATAATCAGTCACAGAGGCAGCTGGAAACACACACACACACACACACACACACGGAAGGGACGGGGACGAACCTACGACTATGTACATGAACACAGTACTGTATGTAGTATTTACAGAACGCGCTACCGAGTTTGCTAAACAGAGCGCTGTTACAGGCATACTTGTAGGCTGCTGACGCCACCAAGAAGCCAATAGTTGACAATAGCCAAGGCATGTGTTGCGGAGCGTCTAAAAGCATAATCAGTCGCAGAGGCAGCTGGAAACACACACACACACACACACAGAAGGGACGGGGGACGAACCTACGACTATCTACATGTACACACTACTGTATGAAGATTTACAGAACGCTACCGAGTTTGCTAAACAGAGCGCTGTCACAGGCATACTTGTAGGCTGCTGACGCCAGCCGAAGACAATAGTTGGCAATAGCCAAGGCATGTGTTGCGGAGCGACTAAAAGCATAATCAGTCGCAGACGCAGCTGGAAACACACACACACACAGAGACACACACACACGGAAGGGACGGGGAACGAACCTACGACTATCTAGATGAACACACAACTGTATGAAGCATTTACAGAACGCGCTACCGAGTTTGCTGAACAGAGCGCTGTCACAGGCATACTTGTAGGCTGCTGACGCCACCCGCAGGACAATAGTTGGCAATAGCCAAGGCATGTGTTGCGGAGCGTCTAAAAGCATAATCAGTCACAGAGGCAGCTGGAAACACACACACACACACACACACACACACACACACACACACACACACGGAAAGGACGGGGGACGAACCTACGCCTATCTACATGAACACACTACAGTATGAAGCATTTGCAGAACGCGCTACCGAGTTTACTGAGCAGAGCGCTGTCAGGAGGCATACCCCTACGTGAGTGGTATCATTTGCAAAGGCAATGCGCCCGATCGGGTGTTCGGACAGAGTGCGAGTCACGCAGTCTGTTACCATCCCAGTCGCCGTACACAAACACGTTAGTGCTGCAGTCGAGAATAACAAGTAACTACTGATCAGTACATCACTGCATACTGGGCATGCTCAGACACTTAGACTCGGCACAGGGCAGACATGCATACACATGTTGCGACGGCATGGGTGGCGAATGTGGACCGTCGGTGTGTCCAGCCACACAACAGAAACCTGGCCATGCCACAGACGTGGCCGCTATGTAGGGGATAGAGGCATGCACCCGGGGTATTACTGCAGACGGCCGCGGTGTGCAGTGTGCTG
Organism: Protopterus annectens; assembly: GCF_019279795.1. NCBI lineage: Eukaryota > Metazoa > Chordata > Ceratodontiformes > Protopteridae > Protopterus > Protopterus annectens. The sequence goes on along the minus strand of NC_056730.1, from coordinate 956,937,851 downwards.
TGTGTCTATCTACACAGCTGCCTACTGGGCATGCTCAGACACTTAGAGTCGGCACAGATCAGACATGCATACACATGGTGCGACGGCATGGGTGGCGGAATGCGGACCATCCTGTGTGTCCGGCCACACAACAGTAACCCGGTCATGCCACAGACGTTGTTGTTGCTGCGGAGAATATGTAGGTGCAATTAACCATGTGTAGGACTGGCCTACAGTTTGTTGCATGCTACAGACAACCCTCCCAAACACAGGATACCTTCACAGATGTCCTGAGGACACTGGTGAGTGGGCATGCTCTCACAACAGCACCGTTTGGGTGACATGAACCACCCATACATAGCCTGGGAACATTACCCATGGCACAACACAGTACGCCAGCAGTCCCAGGTGTTCACACACCTGGCCACTGTTAAACAGCCATGCACCATACATACCAGGGGATGTCTGACAGTTCTGCCCATCACGCATGGTGAGGATATGCCCCACACAGGATGTACAGCCCTCAATGGTGATGCAAGACCGTATAGTGGATCCACTGGTCATCCACTCACTGTAACCAACACCAGCATGGGGACCTCAGTGATGACCTCTCCACAGAAAACCACACACATCATATGACCGTGTGGTACCCTACATGTCCTCCATGCCAATGTTGAACAGAGGCCAGACCGCAAACGCCTAACGAATGCCTTCCCCGACCACTCCACATGCATGTCTGCAACAGGCAAACATGATGACATCAGGACCTTGTCCACCACAGGTAGGCACATGGTGTGGTGGACCGCAGCCACTGACTACCTGTACATCAACAGTTGGAGCTACTACATGGCAGGGCAATGACAGTACCAGGGAAACCATCACCCCATCATACCGGCGACACCATACGGCCCCACATACCAACATACAGGTCCGCACGTGGGAGTGGTACTGCAGAGGGCACATGAGACAACCACAGGGCCTTCCCTAACTGTGGTAAAGACATGGTTGCGGGCACACAGTCTTGCCTGGAAATGGTCCAGAATGGTACAACAGTCACTGCACCCACAGACATTGTCTGCATACCACAGGACATGTTCCATGCATACGTCCCCCAACAGGGAACATATCGATCCCACCAGAGTGTACCCTCCCAAACATGTCATATGGCCTGGAGTGATCCCATATCTCTATGGCGCTTGACACGCCACCAATGGGCACCGATGGTTTCCTGGCTGTGTGCTACCCATCCTCTTTGAGGCCCTCGCCCACACATGCGCCACTGTGTCATGTTAGCCTTACTATGGGCTATGTCCCCAATGGATGCCATATGGCATCTGTGGTCCCACTATGCCAGGGTAGTGCTCCTATGGACTGTCAACAGCCACACCCTATACGCTTGACAAGTGTTGTCTGCAAAGCTGTGTGGAGGTCCATACAGGTGGTCATGGTTACAGATAGCGGTGTACAGCCAATATCTGAACATACCCACAACTACATAGTCAAGGGCGGATCCTGCCTCCCGAACCTGCTCGCCCAGTCTGGAGTGTTCACCAAGGCCATTGATGGGGATATGTGGGTTTGCACACAGTACCATGACCTGGTGGGAGCGTTCAGAGCACACTACACATGGGACCCATGTAAAGGCTCGCCAGCATACATGTGGGGACATATGTCACCCGATGCTTCTCACACAGGTTGGAGGTCACACCACACAGGGTTGGTGCTGAAGGTGCCTTGTCACACTCATATCTGGACCCAGTGGAGGCCCACAGGGCTCACTCCTGTGCCCCTGCCATATGGCATCCGACCTTCCAATGTGCATGCAATCATAGGGGATTGTAGCAGACAAGGTATGCAGATGACCACGCACCGCCGACATACCCAGCACCCCATGTTACACGAACATCCACCTAGGGCGTCATAGACATGGATGACTGGTGCCAGAGCCATGGCCTGCTACCAAATGCCAGAGAAGGTGCAGCCCTACCCAGTGTGAAGAACATGTTCGTCCCAATGTCACATGTAGGTGGTACGCCATTAAAGATGGTGGACATGTTCAGGAAATGGCTACCACACCTGTTGGCAACCTCTGTCAACACACACAATGGCAATGTGGGTGTGAAGACATTCCATTGTGGCCTCCTGGTCTGGATGGAATGGCAACCACATCAGGGGTGTTCATTGTACCCCTGTACACATCACACACCAGTGCAATGACTGCGCATAATGGCACATGTGGCCTGTAGCTAACCTGATGCCTGCAGCACTCGGAAGGACCGCAAACGCTCCACAAGACGGGGATGACGGTGCTAGGACATGTGTCACAAGGTGCACGGCCAAGGGGACACTGGCTGTGGATCTTCACAGCACAGCTGCTCCATGGTGATCTGTGCCTGACATACACGGCCATGTCTGACCTGGGTGACATGGGCACATTCCACCTCCCAGGCCCCATGCGAACACGGGCACAGAAGCGACTGTCAGACACCTCAACCCAAAGATGAGTGGGACGTGCTGGGGAACAGGGTAACGCCAGACACACACTACAACACGGGAGGTGTGCCAGGCCATGTGAAGGAAAGGCCCTGACTGCCTTTGTCCAGGACTGCTAATGACGTGTGGATGTGTGACTATAGTTATGCGCCAGTCAACCTCTGTGTGTCACTGCTAGACCAGGGACTGGGGACTGATGGATATGGCATCCCCATCCTGAGGGGTGTTAGATGCCACACACAGTCATGCTAGGTCCACACATGTCGTAGGGCACATATCCTGTCACGTTCATGTGTGCCTATGTACCTATGTAGGGGTCCATGCCGGATGTGGGTAACTGTGCTATGCTGATTTTGCCAGACATGCCTGTGGGTACCCCACGACTACACGTGGGGAACTAAGTACAGTGCTCCCAGTAGGCACGCAAGTACACCATCAGTATCATACGGGTTAACTGCACCGACATGGTGCTACACATGTAACCACCACACATACTGTGTACACATATCAATGAATGCTGCACCTGTCCTGCATGGTATGTCTGCTGCATGATGTCCGTGCACAACACACATCACATACACACCTGTCACCAGCCATACACACACACCACAACATACACAGCACGCACTATGCGGACACAGGTATCCCATACACCTCTCACTATCGGGTCCACCCTGTGCATCATAATATGTCAGCTTAACCGCATTGATGGTGTGGCTCACAGTTATGCGGCAGAGACTTAATCATATGCACAGGGTGATATGTGCCACAGGCATGGGCTGTACCAATGGATGACATCATGTGTGTGTGTAAGGGCCAGTGCATTGAGTGGGCATGACTATGTAGATTGCATGTGGGTGTGGTGGAGCCCTACAGTTGTGTCTGCTGTGTGGGTGTGTGTGTACACAGTTCAGTCATCTGTGATGCCTACACGGGTATGGTTGGCAGCCCCTGACTGGACAGGCCAGGTGTTACGGCTCACTGTGTCTGCCGGCGCGGCGACCCGCCTGCCTGGGGTCGCACGGGCACGACCGGGTGGAGGTACAGACTGTCCACTCTCCGATGTCACATGTCCGCTGGAAATGTGCCCACGACAGGGCCGTCCAGGGCCACGTCCATGTGGCCTGCTCTGTCCTGGTGTGGATGGTGTGGTAGCAGCTGCAGTGCTACTGCTACCATCACTGTCTGTGTGGGCATGGGAGGTGGCACGCACACGCTGACCTGCAGCAGGTGGTGTTGCTGGCACACGCCCACGTGCCCTATGCCTCACCCCTACCTGGTGTTCCTGCACGGACTGCGCACGCTCAAGGATGGCCAAGCCTCGGTCGATGAGACCAGCCATATCGCCCAATCTCCTATCCAGAACATCGGCAAGATGCTGTTGTGCTTTCGCCAATGCCTGGATGCTGTCATTTAGGGTACGGATTGCGGACCTCTGCAGCCTCTGCCCCTCCTGGTTCTGCCGTTCGGCACGCGCGCCGCCATTACAGTCTGGAACATGCATCTGGTTATACCAGCTGCTGCACCCTGGACGGCAGGTGTATGTCTAGCGGTGCTCCCCCTATGGGCAGCACCTGCCACATGCCTGCGTGGCACTGCACCAGTCCTTACACTGGCAACATCGTGTACCCACACCTTCTGCAGCCACCACACATTCCTGCTCGGGGACAACAGACGCTGACTGACCGTCATCTATGGGCAACGGTGTTAGGGTATGTGTCGGCATCTGAACCGTGTGCAGGGATGAAAGGGACGTATGTGTGATGTTCTCCAGTGGCACAGACTCTGCCTGTGATGACCCTGCCTGTGCCTCATGCACATGCTCATCACCACTAGTATCTGTGGGGACACTAGCATCAGATTGACCGCAGGAGGGGAACGCACCTACAGCACCTGTCAATACAAAGACATACCATCGGTTACAATACAGACACACACAGACACACACACACAGACACACACACACACACACACACACACACACACACACACACACAGCATGCATGTGATTATGCAGGTGGCATGCAGCATTCACACAACACAGACCAGTGAATGCAGACCAGACATTCATAGTGGCAGTATGTACACTGCCCTGGTGGGGACAGTACAACAGGCAGGTGTCATTTAGTAGGCATGCAGTACACACATTCATGGTAGTTTGCATGCATCAGCGTGATACACCGTGTGGCCCAGGGCAAGTTGGGAGTACACATGGCTGCCAACACTATGTAATGTACACCGCAAACATGTGCGGTATCATGTGGACGTGTGAAGATGGTGTCCCACCGCATGCACCACATCACGATGGCTGTCATGGTGCAGTGTTATGTCTACAGTGTACAGATACAATGTATGTGTAACAGTGATGTCTGTGTAGATACGTTTGCTGTGTGCTGTGTGCATAGCTGCACGGTGTGTGGCGGGCTCTGTGCCACTGCACAGTAGCAGGACACAGCTATGTGTCTGTGCGATGCGTGACCTGGACGCATTACATTGCCATGTCTGTAAGCCAGTTCAGCTGCTCAGCAGCACATATATGGTGGACATTGGAGGCACCTGTAGTAGCTGTGGAGAGGAATTTCATGTCACTGGTGTACTACATCAGATGTCCAGGGGTCCACTACATTGATGAACCCACTATGTGTGTACAGGGTGCAATGGTGAGTACCCACTGTGGATGTGCTGTGTGGCAACATGCCTGTAGGTATCAACCATGGCCTTGTCTGTCTGACTCATTGACAATTGTGTGTGGTAGACATTGTGCACACGGCCCTGTGGTGGCCCATGTGACATACACCCATACTAGTGTGACGTGTCACATTCTCACGGATATGCTGACAGTGTGTATGTCTGCTATGTTGTGCATAGGTCATATCATGGTGTGACAATGCTGCAGCCAGACATCCACGTGCATGGGACATGGCATGCGCCATGTCACAACGCAGTGCACCGATGCAGGGGCATGGGTCACATTGGTAACACCTGTGCTCTGGCCAGATCACAGCTCACTCTGTGGTACTGTGTCCATACTGCACTGGCATACCAATGCATACTACACATGCAGCCATTGTGTAACACCTACACCATTGTATGCATAGCTGAATGCACGTAACACACCAATTGGTTGTGTGGTGTCATACCACTCTACGGTAACGGGTGTATCTACTGTACATGGGTGGTGTGTATGTCGGGTGGTGCGAGCTGTATACCGTGACGGGGCACACACAGGTGAGCATGTCATGCCTAGACACATGGGGAATATCAATACAGCAGAACATGCGTTTGACTGGCAACAGACTTACCTGCAACAGACCCTTGTCCTTGCGACACGCGAGACGTACCTGTAAAGGCATTACACAAAGGTATACACATTAGCCATTACTATCTCCACGGTCAGCACTGTGCATGACACATCATGCATGTGTGTGGTTGCATGTGCTATGCACATGTCTGCTAACACAACATAGCATACAATGGTTTGCATCTTGTGTGGCCATATACCTGGCATGTATTGCTATATCATGTGTTGTACTATGACACCCACACCCACGACGCCTATCATACAAACATGCAACACTGACTTACCATGCAGCTCCAGGCTCATAGCTCGGGAGACACCCACCTCCACGATGGACGCAAGTGGTTCTGCGTGTTGTTCCGTGGGTGTCCCCAGACTGGCCAGGAGCTCCTCCGTAGCTGTGAGTGGGGCTGTGTTGGTGGCCCACCACCTTTCCCATGTTGTTGCCTGGCGATTGCAGCGGCACGCTGTCTTGCATGCCGGATCAGGTCTGTGCAGTGCCTGCGGATTTGTTGGTAGCTGCGGTTGGTTCCGCCCATGCTGTTCACCCTCCTGCACAACTCCTCCCACATCTCCTGCCGTTCTTGTGCCTGCTGTGGCACATGGCTAAACAGGGCGTTGTAGTTACTCTGGAGGTATGGTATGATGACCTCCTCCTCCTGTCGGCTAAATGGTGGAAGCCGCTACCGTGGCATTATCTGGAAGACATAATGATGGTGGCAGGTCACATTCACACTGCTGTGCTGGCATACTGTTGGAAATACATTGCTATGACATGTACGACATCTGCACAGTGATCTGTGAAGGGCATCGTGGCGGTGACACAGCCGATGTTGTGGCTTCACACCATTGAGCACTGGGTGTCACATCATATCTGTGTGCCACCCCATCACACTGTGCACGCACCATGTAGATGTTAGCCTGCCATGGACATGTGTACCTGGCTGCACCTATGTCCATATCAGTTGGCATATGTCCCCATGTGACGCCTGTGCTACTGTTCACCTGTACGCTGTGTATATGTCAGTACACATCACGTCTGTGTCCATTGTGAACGTCAGCAGCGGCACTGTACACATACACATGGACACCTGCACATGCATGTGTTGTGCCATGTACTTCCACACAGCACTGTACCGGTGCTGGACAACTTGCCCCAGCTCACCTGTGTTACCTGTGATAGACATGGAGCAATGTGTAACCATGACACATCAGCAGGAAAGGCCATGCATAGCATGTACACGCACACATTGTGCAGAGCATCACACAGCACCTGTAACATGACAGGGTGCATCGCCACCACATTACTACTGTGTATGGTTGATAGTGAGAGTGCCTTTTGTCCATTGCACCATGTGGGACTGTGATAGCTCATGCAGCCCTGCTGGTCATCTCTGCATGATATGGCAGGGTATGCCACATACATGGCAATGGGTGTGACCCACCCAGGGGCTGACGGTATTGGCAGGGTGGCTGTCCATTGCTTTTGTCATAGCTGTGTGAATATGGACATTCAACATGTTTATCACCATGGTGTGGACACTGTCCTCCAGCGAGGTATGCTGCACGCTGCTTGTTGAGGGTGTGTGTGGTGCATGCAGGTATCACACATCCATGCATACACTGTAGCCCTGGCAGGTGCTATGTGCTGGGATGTTGATCGACACAGTGCTGTATGTGTACACACACCGCTATCCCATGCACATGGATATCTGCCTGAACTGATGTGGGTAACACATATGTGTACATACATTGCCCACTGCCACCCACATGTCTGCTGCTGCACTACACACCGCCATCCCTCCCTGTGTGAATGTGGTGTTGGCCTCAGCAGAGGTATCCATGTATGGGGACATGGATGTTCACATAGCAGGCCCACTGATGGTATCGTCGATCTGACCATACACATATGATGCACCCTCACACATACAACCCATTCATATTGTTGTTCACAATGGTGACACGGCTATATTGCTATGCCGGAGCCATTCACAGACATACATACACAGAGGCATGCACGCCCATCTGTGTCATTGCACGGACTATTGGTGTGGTTTGGCACCTAACGTGTTTGACTGCAGGTGGCGCAGACCTACTGTGCACATGTCTACATGGTAAGCCTGTTCTACGGTAGGCATCTGTGATGTGCTGTGCACATCTCATACCTGCACATTTGCTTGTTGTCCATCGGTCCACAGGCCAGTGGTGGGACATACAGGATGTTGCTGAACATATGTACATGCGACCCTGTACAACTGTGACGCTAGCCTCTCAGATGCTCATGTGTCGTGGACGTGAACACCGTACACACCCATGTGGTTGTGGGCCGTCCATACCCATCTCCACCTGTGGGTTGCTATCATCCCACACACTCCTTGTACTGTATGTTCAGGCTATGCAGCTATGTGGGGCTTGTGTGCATACAATACGATACTATGTGCCTTTGCACCCATCACAGACATTGTCACACAGGTACACCGGCAGCCATACACATCGCAGATTGTTGTCAGCATGTCACATGTGGTACACACCTAACACATCTCCTGCGGGACATGGTAATCTGTATGGGCATGTCCAGTAGTGACATACCACAGCTACCCCTACATGACGGCTATGCAGGACATGTCTGTGTACATCTACTGTGACATATACACAAGCAATGCCGCTACCTACATCACATGGTACTACCTGTGGAGTATGTGTGTCTGCATTCATGCTATGGCCATAGATGACAATTGTACATCTATATGTGCAACATACCTCAGTGGGGGTTGTCATGAGCACATGTTCCATGTGTCAATGCATTGTTTGTGTCTGTTGGGCAGTCATTGTTGTGCATGGTTTACATGGCTGACATAGTGTACTGTGTCTGATTCCAGGTACTTCATTGGGCTACCAGCATTGTACATTTCTACAGCACATTCCAGCCATCATGTAGCCAGCTTAGATGACAGTGGGAGGTGTTCTGCCATGTGCACATATGTCACACGGTACAAGGGTGACTGACACACATTGTCGGGACTGGGTTCTGACTGCTGTGGATGTGTGTACCGGTGTTGACAACCATGACTGCACCAGATGGTGTCTTCTGGATGTGTGACATTCACAACAAACACCCACATTCACATAGCAGCACATCGTCCACGACAATTGACATTCCTGCCTGAACACTGTGTACGGTATGTTTGTATGACCACTGCATATATCACTGGTGGCCACCAGCATGGCTGCCTACAACAGCAGTGTGTATCCTGTGCAAACATGGGTTACACCAGTCACACCACACCTGTGCCAGCTGGCCCTGTAGTGGGTGACAGTGCAGTTCCATTCATCATGTAACAGTATACATCGTGCACCAGTATGTTGCAGACATGTGAACGGCTGTGCTACTCAACATATGCACACATGACACATCACCTGGTACACCATGTCTGCCTTGCCACCTGCTATTGTGACCACCCTGTGATGACATTGTACGCCCACATGGACGTGGACATGTGATGGCTCAATGGTGAATTAACCGTCCAGGTGTGTGTCTAGCCAGGTGTCCAGTAGCCACTGGTCTGCATGCAGGGATAGTCTACATTGGCCTACTCTGTCACTGGGACTGTTGACTATGGTCATACTGTTGTTATGCAGGCATGTGCTGTTTGTCCAGTCTGATAGTCGTGTTGAACCACACTACCGTGGCACACATGACGTGTGGACATCTGGCTAAGGTGTGCAGCCCACATGTACATCTTCTCATGCTATGCTGCCTGTGCAGCGGTGTCACATGTCTGTCTCTGGCAGGGCTGTCACAGGTAGGCACAGCATGCAGTGATGTGTAACAATGCTTACACCCTCCACTGTGCTGTACACTAGCACTGCACACACAGTACAGCACACATGTCATTTATCTACGGTGCCTGGGACCTGCCTCCATGCCCTACACGGCACACCTGCCAGTCCAGATTGTACACAGATCATACCTCCCAGTCACATACCTGGACTGCAACACACACAGGTGGGTGGTTCCCACACCACACCGTGATTTACACACATACTGTATTTTCCCATGACACATTGCATCATAGGTAGTCCATGTTCAGATACCCATGTTTGTGGCCACTACACACATTGTGACACGCGACAGTGCAGACACTGTACACCACAGGTTACATGCCAGTCGGGTTGGCATGCTGTACATTGCACCTGGGACAGTTGCTACTGCTATGTATTGCCAGCAACACGACCTTCCCTAGTATGGACTGCGCCCTACCCACACATGCTTGGCCATGCAGTACGCATAGCTGGGTGACACATTACACGACACATACCATACCTACACTACCCTCAGCATGCACCAAACCTCCATGTGTCTGTATGCTAGGCCTACACACCTTCCCCCTCTGTTTGCTGAACATCCATGCTTACCTATCCTGCTAGCCACACCCTAAGCACACAACCATAGCAGCATGCATGGTACATACACACTACAGCCGGTATTACTGACATCCACTGACAGAGGTAGTTGAGGGCATGGCACCCGTCCGATGGACAGTCTATGTGCCTATGCCAACAGTGATCACAGTGCACTTCTGCTACATTTACACACTGGTAGGGACCATGCTATTCCACACTGAGACATGGTGGTGCTGGCATTTTCACAGACGCCACAGTGGTATTCCTGTTCCATGCACACGTGCTGTATGGGCACATGTGCAGGCTGTTGCACGGTAGTTTTGTTCACCTGTGTGTTGTGTGTCACTTGACAGTCATGGTGTGTCCTGCTGGTGCATGACATACTCCACAGCTAGCTGCCTACACATGACTGCCAGACATTGCAGTGTGGGCCCTCACGCAGTGTGGTGGTATGTCTCTGCTGTTTGACTACATCCACATTCAATGCAGCATACCACGGTCATGCAGGCATTGACGACACAGATGTTGCTGGCATCCTGCCTGCCAATGGGGTACCTACCAACAATACACACTCTCACTCACTACAGGGTTCCAATCCTTGGCTGGACATTGTATTAACCCTGTGGACACATACATAGTACTGGCATGCACATGTTATGTCTGGGAACACAGTCCCAATGTCACCTCCAACCGCCGTAGTTGTTGTATCCCGCCAACCTGGCTGTTACATGTCTCTGCAGCAGCACACGTCAGTGACTGCTAGCCCATTCATGTACGTTGTGCACCCTGACCACCACACTACCACATCTATCACACTACACATGGATGGTACTGCATTGCACGTATGGGGCTGCATCTCTACACCCATGACTGGGCCATGCAGTATGGCACTGGGCCACATCTTGACATACATGCTTCACACACTCATTGACTACCTGCATGCCTTTCCTGGCACCCTTGTTGGGCTTCTGTGCGCCACAGCACACCACATCCCATGCTGGCCACCTGTCATATTATTGCATGGGTGGTTGGGGTGGTACAGAGGGTATCACATCAGACATGATCCGCTCTTTGCCCTTCAGCACCATTCCACTTTATGCTATTGACAGTGTACACATCCAGCATCACATCGCACCCTATGTATCGGCATGTTACGCCATGTGCCTTCTGTACAGTTCACACAGTGGTGCAGGCATATCATGCTGACTACAACATTTCAGGGACGTGTGGCATTGCACGTTCCTCAGACATGTGGCCCCTCATGCTCAGTATTTGCATACGTACACTACCTGCTGTCACACAGTACTGTACATGCCTACATATACCACTTCTACATACCTGGCAGCATTCTAGCTCATCCTACTCATGTTGCTGACACCCATACAGGTGTCAGTGTGGCAGATATATCATGTAGATATCATTGCATCAGTTACATCACACATAGTGCATACACATCACCTTTGCATACTGACAGTCATGCGGTGTGTATCACATGGATACTGTCCCTATACAGGCATATCACGTTGTACATGGTTGATGTACACACACATGGCCCACATGGTGCTGTGGTTGCCATATTACACCATAGCGTGGGTACACATGTGCAGGACTACACATTTCTGGACCGTATGTCTAGCTGATACCTTGGGTGCCCTTGTACCTGTGCCATACACACATGTACACGCAGGCGATGTTACAATGACACATGTGTGGTGTACCTTACACAATGGATACAACGTTACATGTCTCAGTATAGTCATGCTGTGCTCTCTACCCAGCTCAGACAGTTGACATATGCAAATGACAGTCATGTAACACATCTGCGCTCACCTGCATGCCACTAACACAGGGGTGTAATGTACTCTGCCATGGGCCATGTTCTCCACAGTACTGTTGCATGTAGTACTCCTACATGGCGTTTGCTGTGGGCAGGGGGGGAGGAGCAGTCCTGCATGTGTGCACACATGCCACATTGCTCAGCCCGGGCGACTGTGTGACATCCACAGACTGGACACACACCATGCTGTGGGACATAGGTCCTGTGCACATCCCACAGGGGCACACTGTGTCACTAGTCATGTGATAGCTGCCTTGCTGGTGGGTGACACACACCCATGGTACCACCACAGCGGATGTATTGTATAGACATGACAGTTGACATCCAGTTCTGCCGTTCAGTGGACACTACCATGGGGGGGGTGTCAGTACTGTGTACATTGCACATGTGTTTACACACGGCCCTGCTGGACATCATTGTGGCACACATTGCACCTGCTATGGAACGTTTGGACATGGTCACTTGCAGTTACCTCCATTTCTCCTACCTATTCTGCTACTACATTGTCCCATATGTGCAGGCCATACATATCTTGTGTATGTATATAACATTAGCCCATCGCTCCATCATGCATGCTATGCCTGTGATACTGTCTATGATTTGTGAACATATCCATCATGCCAGCTTTGCATTACACATAATTGACATAGTCGCCTACCGCGTGGGATAGGTGCACGTCGTGCGACATTCCGTATGACATCGACGGTATATGCCCATGCACATGTGTGCTGTGACACTATACATAAATGTCCTATCCTGCTGTGACACTTCAGTATTGGCTATCCACTGTCAGCATAGGCCACGCTGGTGGTATTGGTCTGTGTTCGCAACCCTATGGCAGACCTGGGGTAGGGTTACCACCTGTGCCACTTTGCAAGGGACAGTCCCTCCTTGGGCAGTTGTGTCCTGACAAATTTATCACCAATGGCAAATGTCCTGAGATTGTGGGACATCACTATATCCCATTCTTATGTAAGAGTTGCATAACATACTTATTTATGTATGTACATTCCTAACTGTTACAAGACACACAATAAGCAACTGAACTGCTACAAGACTACACTTTTCTTTATGCAAAAGAGTAGAGTTCTAACCTTTGTACTGACCATGGGTATGTGTCCACCTGTAACATCTGAAGTGTGTCCCGACGATTTCCCACTTTGGCCTTTTGAAAGGGTGGCAAGCCGCCCTGGGGTTATTATGGTGTTTACATGTTGTCCCACTGCTGTGCACACGTTGTCCACAGTTGTTGGTATGCTGCGCTTTTAGCATTACATATCCAACCTTCGCCTCTCTCTGCCTGATGGACAGGTATCTTTACCTACACACACCGTTCACATACTGTACAGATTAGTCACGATCGTGCGTTACACACCAGTACATGTCGTGGGTTCGACATACCTTTCCGCCTTTTGTTTTGAGTTCGTCTCTATTCCCCTGTTTCTCTTTCTCTACTTTGTATCGTTCGGTATGAACATACGGTTTGAATATCCAGGAGTCTTCCTTATATTCGCCGTCGCCTGATGCATGTGGGTTAATCAGGCCAATAGCTGTTCCTCGGTGTGTACTTATGCGCATATCAGCGGTGATCCCCTTCCTTTCGCTCGTACGCGTCGGCACTAGGCCATGGTTCTTTCCTCGTGTGGCCGTTGGTTATTTGCAATACCTTCGTGAGGATGGTATGTATTGTATCATGTTTGTGTGACTGCATCCGCTATGTGTGTTGTCGGGTACATTTCGCTGTGGTGTTAGCCGTGGATTGTGTGTGTTGGGTATGGTATTGTGTTCGACATGTGGGTCCCGTGTCCTGGCGGCGTCTGTCGATGGCGTTGTGCATTCAAATGTGTTACATGGCTGTTATTTTCCTGTACATAGCGAATGCATGGATGCATGAGCCGCTGCTAGTGTTTCCCAGGAGCTTGTTGTGGGTATGCCGCTGTCATTCACTGCCTGTATGTGTTTGCTACGGTTTTAGCTGTTATCCCTTTGATATGTGCAATGGGGTATATCTGCGGATGTGGGTGACGGTACGGGTGTGAGTCTTGCATTTATACATACCAGATATGCTTGTGTGTGTGCTCCATCCGTGCTTGGGGAGCTGCGGGTTACCTGTGTGTTGTTCCGGGAATGTTTGTTTTGTTGATGTCGCCTGCTGTCGGTATCGCCTGCATGTGTGCTTCCTGCACGTATTCCTCCTTCACATCGGTTATATATCTGCGGATGTTCGTCCGTGCCTACCATCCATTGGCATTTTGTCGCTGATAGTTACGGTGATTGTGGTCCTATACTTGGGGCGGACTGTATGCTACCGGTAGCCTCCTATTCGTGTGCCGCTTGCTTACGTCACGGTCGTGGAACACACCGCGGTATTTACCGGACCGTGACTGTTCACGATCGGTGCCGGGATGGCACATTTGTATTTTCGCCGTACATGCCTGATGCTGTGTAACGTTGCCGACGGACCGTGTGGAGTGTACGTTATGGCCGCCATACCTACGGTCGTGGTTTGTACATGCGTCCTTTGCATCTCCTGTTTGCTATGGCCCTGTGGTACACTTTGGGACATTTGCGCTTGGCATCATTTTACGCCGCCACGTGCATAGCCACTGAGGAGATGTCGGTACTACTTTGTGGGTACTGCTGTACATACGCCTATGGTTCCTGTACTGTATGCCTCGCCTGTTATTACACTCCGGCTGTGACATGTCACCTTCATACACAGTTTACACTGGCACACACATTACACACACACAGCGGAACACACGACAACCTCACCTCACACATACACATATTGCCGCCATGGCTGTCAACCTTCTATTTCCGGAGTGGGGAACACACACAGTAGTAATGTGAAACACATGGGCATAATGTGGAACACATAGTAATGGCATAGTGACAACTTCAGCTAAGTAGGTCATAGGTTGATTATGATATGCTGATTTACTTACAGTGAAGAACCTTTACTAACTTACTATGAGTACATTCTATTTACCAGGATGTCATTTATATACATTCCTAACAATGGTTGTTTGAGAGACATTTTCAATGTGGAACTTGGAGGAACTGCGAGGAACATGCACTGTTTTACACCCCAGATGAGGTACGTTCCTCATAATGTCGTACACTTCACTGGTATGCTTTCCGCCGCACCGACGGTTGAACACAATACCTACGTTGGCGCGCCGGTGGCGGCGTGTATCTCCGTACTCATGTCCTATGGATATGACACGCACATATGTAGGGTTGCCACCTTTTCAAATGGCCAAAGTGGGACATTTTTAGTAGGTACGTCAGATTTTGCATGCCAACACATACCCACGGCCAGTACAAAGGACAGCGATTCACTTGTGGAACGGAATACAAAGCTGTAGCATTACAGTTGCTTATTCTGTTTATTATCATATTTAGATGTTTCTTCTACAAAATAACTGTTTTCTGCAACTAATAAAGTAATTATGGGAAATGGTTTTGTCCTACAATCTCAGGACATTTGCCATTTTGTCAATGTTTTGCAGGACACAACTGCCCAAAGGTGGACTGTCCCTCACAACGTGGGACAGGTGGTGACCCTACACATATCCCGTTACTGTACCGTGGACCGGTGACCATCCCGACACGCGGATATGTATTGCTGCAGGTTAACATTTCCATGGCTGGCGTTACCTGCCCTGCCCACCCTCCAGGATGATCGGGTTGTCGGTCACTATGTTTAATATGTGGTGATTTCCCGCCTTACTTATCTGTGAACTTGCATCCCTGGGTTCCATATTACCCTGTTGTCCTTTCTATCTGTGTATGCGTACATATATTTCTACATGTGTACTGATATGTATTTCCGTATCTGTGTATGCACATGCGTACATGTGTGGTCGACTTGCGGCGATAGTGGCAGCATATGGCTACGCCGTGTGCTGTTGAACCGGCGTGCGTTGAGGTGTTGGCGTTCCATGCTCTGCTGGCTATTGGGTGTGCAGTGTTTGGCGGTGCCTTTGTTGGAGTCACACATACGTCCGCACATACGGTACACATTACGGGCGGACATGTTTGTGTGGCGTCCATTTTACTGTGTGTGCAGGTCAGGAGGTGTCAGTCCATGGGGCCTACACTGTCAAAGTATGTGCTATGTGTTCCCTCTTTGCCAGGGCGTAGGCATATTGGGTACGCCTCTGTCTACCTACTGGGGCTGGCTCAGTGTGTCCGTGGCGCCGCACGCCCTGTGCCTGTGCTTGCCCTGGCAGTTGTGGCGGGCTTGGTGGCCCTCCGGCATTATGTCCCTGCAGCAGCTGTTTCCGCAGAATCATATTGTGTAGCATACAACATACTATGAATATGTGGGCACTTGTGCCTGGAGAGTACTGCAAGGCTCCACTGGATGTATCCAAGCACCGGAACCGTGATTTCAAGATCCCGAACACACGCTCTATGATTATTCTCGTTTGTGCGTGTGCCTCATTATGGCGTTCTTGCATGTGTGTGTGTGCATTTCTGATGGGTGTCATCAACCACGGCTCCAGTGCGTAGCCAGCATCCCCACAAGGTGACCTTGTGTGATGTCCCCACTGGCGAATACCTGATACAGCTGTGAGGCATGCCAGATATGGGAGTCGTGGTAGCTTCCAGGGCTGCCAGCACACACATCCATGATAATGCCCTGCGCATTGCACACGACCTGGCAATTGATGGAGGGGTATCCCTTGCGGTTTATGTAGCGTCTACCCTGCTCCCCAGGTGGTGACTTGATTTCTATGTGCGTACAGTCTATCGCACCCAGGACCTCCGGTATTGTGCCACACGGTGGAAGCGGCGCATATTGCTAGCCAACTCCTCCTGAGATGTGGGGAACTTTATGTGCTCATGGGCATGTGGTAACATGGCATCCAGGAACTGGTGTAGTACCCTGGATGCTGATGCCTGTGAGATGCCCATTATGTCCCCGTGGGCCTTTGAAAGGTACCTGTAGCCAGTATTCGCAAGCTCACACATACCTTTGTGTCCACTGGGATGGGCTCCCCTCTGTTGTCTCTTGTTCTCAGGCACGGCCGGCACAGGTCCACTATTTGCTGTAACCTGTCCCTGTCCACCCTGTAGCGCTCTACTATCTCCAGGTCTCGCAGCCCTGGTAGGTCACCCTTGGTCTGAACACTCTCCTTCTCCTATGAGGCCTACGGTGGTTGTCGGCACCACCCTCCGCAACTCCGTCTGTCTCTGCCACATACCTATGCATCACGCCACGGCGGCGCCCAGCATATACATGTTAAAAGTTGCCAGTGTGTGTACAGCCTACGGTGCGGCGTTTCGGGAAGCGGGCTGTGTGTTGTCGCATTCACATTTATTACTGTTGTGCTGTATACCCGCTGATGTCATTGGCTGTGTCTGTGCCGCCCTATCCATGGATTATTTCCGTGGTTTTACGCTTGCAGCTGCAACGGTACTGCCTGTAGTGTTACATTACAGTTGCCTGCATTGCCTTCGCCTGGCATCTTACATTACTGCATCCTGCAGGCACATGGCATATGATGCATTTTATCTGCGGCCGCAGTTATGCTACCTCTGTACTTGGCTGTGCTATTTCGGTTCTTTGCTCTTTGCATTTCTACTACATCCCCTATTATCTTTGCTCTCATATGCCTCCCCTTTCCCGTTCTGCAGGAGTCTGCATGCAGACTTATCAGCTGCCGGCGTTTGCCCTTCCTGCATTGATTGGTGTTAATTGCTCGTTACGGATACATTTACACTGCTTCCGCATTTCCTCGTATTCTCCGCATTACCTTCCTATATCCCTGGTTGTTGCCGGTGAGGCCGTCACATGACTGGTTTCGGGAACGTAGTCATCCTCGTGCACATGCATTTGTACGCGCATTCTGTACTGTCAGCGCATCTATTTCCTAACACGCCAGTCATGATGCTGTAATGTGCATTGTACAGCCCAGATTTGCTGTCCTCCAATATCCTTCCTCCTACAGTGGCACACCCTGTGGTTGACATGTATCTCGTGTAGGCCACTGCTCGGTGTCGTGCCGCTACGCCGTTTGCGCCATCCTTACGCTGGGGCCGTTTTTGCGATTCACTATTATCTGCCTCATTTGCATGGAATTGACTACTAATACCTGGTTACAGCGCCAGACACCGCCTCCACTCCTTGACAACCATTGCGCTGGGGTTGCAGCTTTACATACATACTATGGTGTGTGGTGGCTGTGCAGCTGATTTGTGTTCTAATGCTCTTTTCGGACATTATCATATTATTTCATTGCTTTACAACTTCTGTGCACACATTCCCTCGGTCTTTTGTTCTTTCTACGACGTGCCATTTATGTCATTTTTTACATTTTGTGCATATTTTCTTTGGACATTCTCGGTGCCTTTCCACATTGGCATATTGCACCTATATGATACCTGACTTGGACAGCCTTCCGTTACTCCTCCGGTATGTTTGGGTAAATGTAAACCGTTTTTTTTGGTTTACATTGCCGTGCCCTACGCTTACTTCGCGCCACTTCGTGGATCGCTATTTGCCCTCATTTGCATGGTGCAATACCGCACACAGTGTGTTTTGCATACCTACGCCGGGGGCGGGGACGGTCCGGCGCACGCCGGTAGTGCACGTGGAATTCATTCATACCTGAATCGCTAAGCAGCCATATTTGGCATTATAACGCCGACGCTATGCTGGCGCCTGGCGCAAGGTTCATGAATCCCGGGGTTCATTTATTATAGTATTACAATACACATTTAGATAGGACACACACACACACACACACATATATATGTATATATATATATATATATATATATATATATATATATATATATATATATATATGTGTGTGTGTGTGTGTATAAAACCACCAAAAAAGAAGAATACTAAACAAATAAAACATAAAACTTCCAGTACAAAGCAAAAAAAACAGCCAAAATCCAATCCAAATTAACAATTTCATTCAGATTTATTATCTAAGAACTTCATCAGAAATGCTTAAAAAATCAATTATATTACTTACATGGATGTCACTTCCTTTTACAAAAACTCCATAGCAGATGACATTACCTATCTAAGCCACTTGACATCACAGTTAATGTTCAGATTCTCATTGAGACTAGGTGAAATGTCTGCATTAAAAAGGAGTTGCCACCCAAGTTGAAGAACTTCTAGTAAACCATTTACATCAGGCACAAATTCATTAATGTTGTCAAGTAAAATAATCTTAAATCATGTAAAATTTTTATATTGATCAATATGTTTGATTAAAGCATTTTTTGATCCTTGTTCTTGATTGCAAGTCTGTGTTCTCTAATGCACTCACACAATTTTCTAGTAGTCTTGCTGATATAAAAAGAACTGCTGGACTCACCAAAACTCAAATACATGACATTCCTCGTATTACAGAAAAAATAACTTTTAAGCCTAACTACAAAGAGATTGTGTTTAAAAAAAAGTTAAAAACATGTAAATGTATTTGCAGTATTAAGAATTTCTATACTGACACATACCCACTTTCAAATTACTTGTGTTACAAATATTTCTCTTATATGCTGTTTCAGAAAAGGACTTAAAAATCCTACGTTTTTAAACAGAAGTGAGGGGAAGTACCTAACACTCTTACAAGATCTTTATTACCATCAATGATGCACCAATTCCTTCTTAAAATACAGTAGCTCTAAGGCCAAACATATCTTGACTCATTGGAACAGGAACATTTCAGAAACTGAACTTGATTTTTGTGAAACAAACCTGTATTTAAGAACAGGATAATATTTATTATACCTAAGCTCTGATATTTCTTTCAAACATTTATCTATCAGTTTTTCAGGATAGTTATGATGAGGGAATATTTTTTTCAAAAACAGGCATTTGTCAAGGAACACGTGATCATCATTAATAAGTCTCAACAGACGTATAAATAAGAGATATATAGATGACATGCGTTTTGTTTGGTAGGATACCAAGGAAGAATTACAGTAGAATAGGCACTACTATAAAATATTTAGATGTGGAATTAAGTTTAAATAAAGAACGTTTACAGCTCTTCTTGAATATTTTTATGAAAAAAACTTTTAGGACAATTTTCTTGACTCAATAGTCAACACACTTACCTCATGAAGTTTAATGAAAGGGCAGTTTATATATCTGTCAAGACTTATTAGTGATGATCAAATGTACCTTAATGAATGTCTATTTTTGAAAAAAATATTCCTTCACCTTAATTATACTGAAAAGCTGGTAGATAAATGTTTAAAAGAAATATTGGAGCTTAGGTATAGTAAATATTATCCTATTCTTAAATATGAGCTTGTTTCACAAAAATCAAGTTCAATTTCTGAAATGACATTAAGTTTTCCTGTTCTAATGAGTCAAGATATGTTTGGCCTTAGAGCTATTTTAAGAAGGAATTAGTGCATCCTTGATAGTAATAAGGCTCTTGTAAGAGAGTTAGGTAGTGTCCCTCACTTCTGTTACAAAAAAGTAAGACTTTTAAGTACTTTTTTGAAGCAGCATATAAGAGAAATATTTGTAACACAAGTAATTTGAAAGCTGGCATATATCAGTGTGGAAATTGTTCATACTGCAAATACATCCACATTTTGTAACATTTTTGTGTTTAACACAATGGCTATGTAGTTAAGATTAAAAATTAATTTTTCCTGTAATATGAGCAATGTTGTGCATTTGTGTTTTCTCAAGTCCAGCAGTTCTTTTTATATCTTTTAGACTATTAGAAAATTGTGTTAGCTCATTACAGAACATTCCCCGGGATTCATGAAGCTCGGCGCAAGGCCGGCGTAAGGCTTGCGCCGGTCGTGCGGCGTATATATGGTGTAGTAGCGCCATATGCATATTAATGAAGGAGCGCTGCCGCCACATCCACGTGCGCAAGTGCATGGGGCGTTTCTAAGTTGCGCCTGGAGGCGTGTCAATGTCGGCTGCCGATGAGCAACCTAAACTGCTGAACATTATAGTCTGCCTGCAATAGTAATCGCACCTATCAGTGTCCGTGGATAATGAAACATATGCAAAGCATGCAAGACAGTTCCTGGCCACACAAAATTGAGAATCAAACAGAAATGCACGCAACACAATATGGAGTTTCCATCCTTGGAACAAATGATATTTAAAATTGTGTGTCCATAATGCACTGTAAGTAGTTATACCCAGTGGAAGTGAAGCGCATCATGTCAGCGCACTGCCAATACACACTACCAGCCCCATGGGCAGGGTCACCAGCAGTCCCACATTGGTAGTGATAGTACACAGCTGGGCAGTTGTGGCCATAGCAAAACATCACAAGTGTAAAGTACTCTGCGACCACATAATATCATTTGTCCTACATCGCATAATAATCACATACAACAAATATCCGTACTGGACATGACATATAACAACAAATATAAATAAGGAAATGAAACAGACGGAGCATATAAACCGCCGCAAAAGTAAGCCAACATGTATGCATAAAATGACAGCAGCATCCGTAGTACAGTCTGTGGATATGTGTTCTGTCATACAATCTGAGTACTGTCCGGAAGATATGCCATCCCGGCCGCATGAAAAGGTGGCAACACTAACAATGTCCATAGCATGTCAGCAAACTCAGGACATATGCGGTCCAAACCGTTCTTGTCCACATGTGTGAAGGTACAACGGGAATCACCCGGGTGGACATTACATGTCATGAAAGATAAGTCTTGTGTGCGTACCTATGTGCATGTTGTGCAGCCATGTTTAAATTTGAAAATGCCACAGTAGTCCCCACAACCATACAGTTACCTGACATATGTACTTTATGCAATGTGTTCCCTTGACCGTGCCATGAGACAGCAACCAAACAAGGGATGGATGGAAGTGTCTGTAATATGTGTGTGGGTGTATGCAAACTGTAATAGTCCCTAAAGGCGAGACTGTGTCAGATGCACAGCAGACCAAACTGGAGGTGTATGACAGAGCAGTGTGCGAAGTGAGGGTTACCACCCGCACCTCTGTGCGACAGACAGTCCGTCTGTGGCCAGTGTTGTCCTGCTGACAGTAACAAAACAAATGATAATTGGCCTGAGATATCATGACAAAATATATTCCCTAACTTATTAGT
Organism: Protopterus annectens; assembly: GCF_019279795.1. Lineage (NCBI taxonomy): Eukaryota > Metazoa > Chordata > Ceratodontiformes > Protopteridae > Protopterus > Protopterus annectens. The sequence continues at coordinate 956,915,755 of NC_056730.1, read as the reverse complement.
GATACACGCATAAGTCAGTGGTGTCGTATTTTAAACACCTACATCCTAAATGAAATGGTGTAAGCAGCTTAAATACTAAACAAATAACCTGTACTATTGTCAAAGAAGTGAAGTTCTGTCCCATGCACTGTCCGTGGTATATGCTATACTGCAAAGCCACGTAGTAATACAACAACTACCCCACATTGCCCAATGGAAAATGTGCCAATCCAATGTGAATCAGAAAGAAACACAAAGAACAAACATATAACAATCGTAAAGTAACCCGACAGTCCTTATTGTAATCCAAAATCACACAAACATATGAATATTAAAATGTGCTATACACATGAACAGGAACGTAACCGGCACATACACATAGGATGGTATATGCAGAACCGGGACATCCAAATGCAGAACCCATGCATGCATAATGCAAAACCCATCATCCCCTGTATAGCACACAACACACACCCATGTCCGAATGTCCACCAAATCCAGCCATACTTAGGCTACCAGCCTTGCGCAGCCGTACACCTACACATAGCGAGTATTACCCATATCTAGTAGGAAGTATCACCCTAGGCAGTGCCAGGATTGCAAACTATGTATCCCACGTTTGTAAACATCCCATCACATTTTCGTAAATCCAAAAGACCGCGCGTTCATGTTTTGGCAAAATTTGTGTACATCCCGCGTGGGATAAGTAACCTGTTTAAACATCAGAGTTGTTTACATGCCACGATGTCTAGTACTGTACACATCTGGACAAAAGTTGTATGTGTAGTCACGGTACTGTTCAGTTTCTAGATGGACATGCATAACATACTACGCAGGACAGAACACCTGTCCATCATGCAGGTCTCCCCACATGAATTATCGACAGAATATATTCTACTCAGTCACATACTGACACCACAACTCTCAACCTATTACAGCAACAAAATCTGGACAAAGCCTAAAATGATGGGCGGACAAATAGGAACAGATGTAAATATTGCTCTCACAAACTTCGAAATTTGACAGAATAATAGTATGTACATTAGCATGAATTTTCTGAAGGATGTGGGGTAGTCCCTGAGTATTACAGAGGTCCGTACATATTTACAGTAGCAAACATTCACATTTGTTTACTGTACTACTGCATACCTGTAGTTAATTCATGTCCAAAATAATAATCCTCGTATGAATGAATACAGGAAGTAGTCAAATGTGAATGGGAACACCACTCACCTTGGATTATGTATTGTAACCACCCCCACCCATATTATGTATTGCCAATATAATAAGCTGCTAACAGGTGCCCAAACACCTGTGTCTGTAAACACAGGTAAAAATGTATAAAATGGACAAACTCTGTCCGTGTGCTTTGTCTGACATTTGAACATGGTCAGGGCAGTTCCGTTCACCAGGCAGACAAGCCTAAACCCAGATCAACACATGAACACCCTGACAATCAAAGACTTGTATGTGCCAGGACTATAAGCCTTGGAGTTCTGAATATCCTTGGATATATTAAATATGCAGCTTGTGTCCAGAACAGTAGGGAATAGGGAATGTGTAATATGTAGTACCGCGTTTTTCCCAGCAGGAGAATGGATGCCTGTGTTGTAAGTGAAGCGGTGAGGAATATGTTAATGTAGCTATGTACTATGGGTATGCATATAAATGAGTCAGAACACCAATAGTATAGTGGTTACAGCATCCGGCCAACGTGAATGCAGTCCCGGTTCAACTACGACTACAGCACATATAATTTTAAAGTGTAATGAATGCATCTGTGCTGTAAAGACATTTAAATATGTAAAGGTGAACGTGTGTTTCGCATATGTCCGTTAACCGGATTACAGATATTTTACTGGTACTGTCACAATCAATAAAGCCCAAGTAAGCACAAAGACTTAGTAAACATATGTAACCCACAATAAGGATATGCAAGTGTGCCTGCACATGTGTAATCCGCTCACAGCATAGCAAATGAATGCTGTTTTCTACACATTAGTTATATATCTATATATGGATATATATACTTGTGTATAGATTTATATCCACAGACTTAAACTAAATAAATATATGAAATAAAGAATGTACAGACATATATATATATATATATATATATATATATATATATATATATATATATACACACACACACACACATACATTAATTGATATATACATAACAAACATATAAACATATGTCCTTGTAGATATAACACATGTACATGAATAGGATACGTCATAGCTATTATGAATAGACATACAGACATGCAATAAAGGTAAATACACTGCTGCTTTCCAAACCATTTCCCGGAAAGTACCAGTGTGCCAAATCTGCAAGTTCTACTCTTTAAACATGGATATAGGTGTCCTTTGCAGGACCCCAAAAATTGTGATTCTTTACAGGCACCGTCCTGTATTGATTGCTGCAAAGAAGTGTCATCCACAACTACAATATAGCTGTACATGCAACAGTAGATTGTGCAAGTGTAATAACACATGGGTTGACAGAATGTATGACATATGTCCCGATACGCGGAGAGTGGATAGTGCTTAGAAGTGTCTTCATACTTTATTATCGCTCACATTAAATATGTCATATGACTACTGTGGAGGGGTGTCAGGTATGGGAATCATGGGTATGCAATAATAGGCCTAGGTAGTTGGCACAGATTTATTAGGTCCGCCCCATGGGAGTGATTAATATTCCTATGTGGGTATAGCACACGCCTATATCTTCCAAAAATGAAGAACCCATCTACTGGATATTGTGTAAACCATTGGGGGAAGACATAGGGACTTATATCAGTGTCTTGTAAGTGATTATCATGGATGTACATGCATACGACTAAGATGGTAACCATACCTCTCAACCTTTCAGAATAAGACACCTGGACAAAGGCATTTTAAAATAAGTACAAATAGGGAATAGTTTAAATATTCCTCTTACAAAGTTAGAACGTTGATAGAATAATGGATTATTCATAAGTATGAATGTTTTGAGGGTTATTAATTATAAAATACTAATGTCAATCATTATTTTCTAACTTCACAGTCCTTAATGACTTGCCACTAATTTCCCACAAAGGCACAATATTATAAAAAAAGGAACAAAATTATAAGCCTAAGTCCGGGACATTTACCCAAAATGTGTACAGTTGAGAGGTATGAAGGCAACCCTGTCCTAAATAAATGTACAGAACTAGTGATATTAGGTGGACAGGTGTGAAGAAAGACGTGATGACAAATGACAAAACGTGTATAAGTCAAAAGCATGTACCTCGATAAATGTGAATGAATGCTTATGCCCTGTGATAGTCAATGTGGAAGGTTAATAGAAACAAAATAAATGTGTCCTTCAGGGTGTTATGCAGTGTCCGTGATACAGTGTTCAGTCTCCCACACTCGCATGTGAGTTCTGCCACTGACGGGAAGCGCAAATACCGGTGAACACATAAGGTAGATGATAGCATAATATGTTCTGATTAGCACCTGTTAGCTTTTGTGAGGAACACAACACTCTGGGCGGGTGTGTCCTGCAAAAGGAATGTAATGGCATCTGGCCTGTGATTTCTTCATATATTGTGTGTAGTGATGTAATAAAATGATATATCTTGTATCAGAAACAGATACATGTTATAGGAAACAGTATTATCGACTATAATACTACAAGAAAAATCTGAAGGTATGAAAAGCACTGAAGTAGTCAGTTTAGTATTGACCACAGGTATGTGTTGACTTGTCAAATGTCACAGCTGTATATATAGTTCCTACAGGGATGTCACCTCTACAAATGATGAAAGTGGGAGCTGCTCTGTAGAAATGTCAGCCGTAGAAGGTCAAAACATACCTACAGCCATGCATACTCCACAAATAGACATATTAGCACACAGCAAAGCTTAGGCCAGGATTCATAAAGCCTTGTCCGGCGTGTATGAGTAGACTAAGAGTAGAGCAAGGCAAGATGTCTGCTGAGCTATTCAGCAATATCCTGTAGGGGCGTGTAAGACAGCCCCTAAAATGAACGTTGCACGGACAATGTTAGGATATGCAAATTACCCCATTTGTAGGTGAAAGCTATATCACTTCTGTGTCACTGTTAGACAGAGGCACAGTATACTAACCTCGAAAAAGGACATAGCAAAATAAATTTAAAATGGGTGGCGAAAGCCAAACACATTCTGGCTAGGCTTATAAATGCCCTATGGCAGATAGCCTAGTATGAACCTATGAACCTATGAACCTATGATGTAAAATTTGCGATAAATGAAACAGTAAGCTGTCCGTGCAAGAGTAGAGTTATGTGCAGAAATGTACTTGGATGTTAACCGAGTAACGTTCTGCAAGTAGCTAAACGGAACAATGTCAGCTGCAAATAAAGGATGATTTTAGTTGAAGAAGCATGCCAATGGCCAAATATAAGGCAAGTGGCATCTTTTTCCATTGGAAATGAATAAAACTATATTTGTCCTCCCCCGATCTCCGGTGTTTAAGCGTAGCGCAGTGGCACGAAAACGCGCTACACTTTCAAAACAAGAAAAATATTTAAAATATACATACAAATTGTAATTTTAGTTAGAAGTTAGTTCACCATGCAGGTGAATGGCAAGCTGAAGATAACATGGCTACTGAGTACTGGTTGCTATGTGTGGAAGCGCTCTTTCAGAGATGTAACCAAGCATTAGTAGGCAATCCTATGCAATTGAGGCTGAGGATAGTGAATCATAATTTGTCATGCCATATGGGCCAAGCCTCTACAGTGTAAGAGTAGGTTAAGGGGACTATCAGAGTAGAAGATAGGTGACATCATGAGTGTGTATGTATAAAACACTGTAATCTTATTGGAGCAGTGTGTCACATGTTTGCTGTCAGTTATTCATCAGTGGAAGAGGTGTGTTATGATTTATCCTAGGTAAAGTCAGGAAACTGATGGTGTACGCCATGGATATCACTGAAGTTTCTTGCAAACCTGCTTACAGTGTGTTCGTGCCTGTGCGTGCCTGTAAGCCCGAGTAAGCATGTGTGCGCACGTGTCAGCCCATGTGCGCTCGTTGAAGAACGAGTAAGCTAGTTTAAGATTGTTGAAGCCCGTGTAATGTTGTATAAGCCGGTGTAAGTGTTTGTAAGCATGTATAAGCCTGTGTGCGCACATGTAAGCAGATGTGCACTTTTCTGTGCTCCTATGCGCGGCGCTGCTCACTGTGGAAACAGACAGTGAAAAGGAAGGTAAACAAATAGCAGTAAGTTAACCAAGGAGAACTACCACAGCTAGCAGGTGAAAACAATCAGAATGAGCATATTACACAGCCAGTACAGTAGGCCAGCACAGCACAGCACTTACAACTCCACAAACAACATTCCACCATGTTTTTCTCAGACACAATGCAACACCGTAGTATACTAAGAGAAGTGAAAACTGAAAAAGCTTAACTGAGACAACATAATGTTAGGGGCTGCCATTGCTATTATACATCAACATATGCAACATGGTGAGGGTTGTGCCAATGTGAATGCTGCTCAGCAACACACAGTGAGTAGACGGAGAAGATTGTGCAGGCACTGGGTAACCTACCAGGGGCTACATGAGCTGGAGATAGTGGAGCACTATAGAGTGGAAAGAGACCTCCTGCAGAAGATTGTTGAGCAGTGCAGGCCATGTCTCACACACAGAACCAACAGAGGGAAACCCATCCCAGTGGAAGCCAAGGTATGTGTTGACCTAAGGATGCTAGCAACAGGTACCTTCCAGAGATCAACTGGTGATATGATGTGGATTTCACAAACATCAGCATCCAGGGTACTGCACCATTTCATGAATGCCATGTCAGCACATGTCAGTGATCATGTATATATCTGCAATTCCCGTGAGGTATTGGGCAGCAATATATGTCTTTTCTACACAATACTGGAATACCCTGAGTAGTGGGTGCAATACACTGCACGCACATATGCATCAAAGCACCAGCCAGTGAGCGTGGTAGGGCTTACATCAACCGCAAGGGCTTCCCCTCCATCAAGTGGCGGTTTGTGTGTGATGGCCAGCCCATAATACTGAATGTGTGTGCTGGCTGCCCTGGAAGCTACAGTACTTCCCATATGTGGCATCTGACGCAGCTGTACAAAACATTTTGCAATGGGGACAACCCTCATGGTCACCTAGTGGGGGATGCTGGATGTGCAGTTCAACTGTGGCTGATGACATACATCAGAAATGCACACACACATGAACAGGAATGCCATAATGAGGCACACACACAAACAGAAAATGTAATCTAGCATGTGTTTGTGCTGCTCAGGTCTGGTGCCTGGACACATCTGGTGGAGCATTAAAGCACTTGTCAACTACATGTACCAGAATTGTCTGTGGCCTAGGTCATCTGTATCACACACACACATGACAGTTTATATAGTGTGAGTGACTGTTCATGTATGTGTTCTGCAGAACAGTTCAAACACAGCAAAGTCTGTCAATAATGGACATTCATCATAGTTGTACAACCACCTTGGTGGATATGCATGCAGACCTCTCATTGCTTATGTGATACAGTGATATACTTCAAAATACCATTCTAAATGCAAATATCAAAGGGCAAATGACATAGCAGTTGTCTATATGTACACATTGTTACCCATTATACATATTGGGGTCTAATACCTATGTGTTACTGTTGGTATAGTATGTGTAGTAAATGTGGATGACTAACTCATTTTAGCCTTATAGGTTTACAGCATGGGTTGGATAACACGTATCTATCTGTATGATACCCTTGTGTAGAATAACTGTGTCATGTGCTGAATGCATTGTAGGCCACAGTATGGATTTTCAGATGTGGACAGGAATATCCCTATTGTCTTTGCTTGTAAGTAACATGGCTATATGTCAAACAGTAATGGTCCCAGCATTGTGTGGCGGTCAATACCAGTGCTTACTGGTATAGTATAGTACATGAAGGATCCACATGCTACTGTGTGTCCTACATGTGTGGGTCAGTTGTGAAGATATCATATCACAATTGGTTATTCAGACTGTTGAGGTCGTGTCTACTACCATAATGCAAAACAATTACAGATAGTAACAGTATTATCCACAGCACAGTGTAAAACCATATCATATACATATGTGTAGACAAGTACAACTATATGTGTATTATAATGCATACTGGCTACCAATAGAAACTATGAAGTGTTAACAGTGTGTAATACAGGGCATGTCACCATTCCAATGTGTCCACTATACATGTACATGCAGACAGTGCACCTTCACCATGTTCACAAATAAATACATGAAAATCTGTACTACACACATCACACACGTACTGCACACTCTGAAACACATACTACCAATATTACACACATCAGTCAAATGGCACATGGATGGATAATAAATCTTCAGAAGTAATAGTGCTGTAAACTATATTACATTGATGATCATAGCTGTAATGCATCATGCCTGCTTACATACACCTAGAAGGATATCACACTTTGTGTTAACAACATTTTAACATTAATACAGTGCTAGAAAGCCACCCTGTGCATCAGCACCATGTTAGTCTGTTCCTGCATCAATGTTACACATTACAGGAGGTGGCACAGGTGTCATCATATGCACGGGGTATGTTGTTTCTTTTCCAGAGCCTGTCATTGAGCCATCCAATCAACATGTATGTATGTGTGTGTGTGAGGGCAACAATTTTTGCATGGCCCAATGTTGATGCAATGTGTGTGTGTGTGTGTGTGTGTGTGTGTGTGTGTGTGTGTTAGCCCTAGCTGTTTGTTTTATGTGTGTGTGTCTGCATGTATACAGTTTCAGCATGTGTCAGCCATATACAGGAGGCTGTGGGACAGTCACAGACTGCACCTGCCAGGCTGTACAGATCGCCATCTCTGGCCATGGACACCCCTCCATGCATTCAACAATATTCCAGTCCTGCAACTGGCAATGTATACACATACATTCTTGGGATCTGTATCACAACCTGTGGATAAACAGGAGTCAGTAATGTTAACCTGATTTGCATAGTATTGTCATTTAATACATAGTTATATGAGCCATACTCATCCTCCAATGTAATAACCACTGCTGACTGTTGCTGAGATGTGCACATGACCATTTAAAGCTGCTGTACTATCATTGTTTTCAATGTCCCTTGTAATACCCAGCAACAAAATAACTGGTCACTACACAACTATAATCCAGGATCACTACAGCACACAGTATGTGCACTATCACAGAGCCATAGCAAATTTAGATACATCCAAGGTGATCACGTACAAATAATGCAGCACATTCAATAGTGCTAATATCCACATACATATCTATATCTATCTATATTACATATATATATATATATATATATATATATATATATATATATATATATATATATATATATATATATATATATATATACACACACACACACACACACACACACACACACACACACACACACACACACACACACACACACACACTTGGCAGGGTTGAGATTAGAACACAGACCTAACTACCTTATCACACTACAGCATTGCGCATTTACAGAAAGTGCTACCGTGATTACTAAATCACAGCATTCACACAGGCATACGTCTAGCTTGCTGTCATCGGCATCAAAAGCAAAGACGCCATACGGATTCTATGGAGAGTTAATAGTGTAAAAGCAATGCACTGTTGTCATGCAGTGGGAAACACCCACCCACACACACACACACACACACACACACACACACACACACACACACACACACACACACACACACAGGCACACACTTGGCAGGGCTGGGAGTCGAACATACACCTAACTACCTTATCACACTACAGCATTACACATTTACAGAATGCACTACTGAGATTACTGAACACAGCACTCCCAGAGGCATACTTCTAGGTGGGTGATATCATCCGCAAAGGCAAAGACGCCGATACAGAATGTATGTGGTGTGAGGTGTCTAAAAGCATTACTGTGCCCCTAGGCAGCTGGAAACACACACACACACACACACACACACACACACACACACACACACACACTCACACACACACACTTGGCAGGGCTGGGAGTCGAACATACACCTAACTACCTTATCACACTACAGCATTACGCATTTACAGAACGCGCTACCAAGATTACTGAACACAGCACTCCCAGAGGCATACTTCTAGGTGGGTGACATCATCCGCAAAGGCAAGGATGCCGATAGGGAATGTATAGAGAGTGAGCAGTCTGAAAGTATATAGGTAGACATAGATAAACACACGGCAGTGGTGTGATCGGGGCAACTAAATATCTACGGAGCACTACAACAACACTACATAGATATGGGATGCGCCACAGACAGTACACCCTTCAAGACAGTCAACCAGTGTGTTCAATGTAGGCATCCATCGTGACGTCGAAAGCAGACATCTGTTGCCTGGATGACCACTATCGCTATACAGGATGTCAATGGCCATGCCCATATACAGAGGCACATCACTGACATAAGGTGTCACTGGCCATGCCCACACGCTTAGTATCACACGTCCGTTTGGAATGTACTGTGTGTCCATCTACACAGTGGCATACTGGGCATGCTCACACACTTAGCAGTTGCAAAGGGCCATCTTGCATGCACACGGATTCTAAACACGAAAGGGCGCAGTTTGGAATGTACTGTGTGTCCATCTACACAATGGTGTACTGGGCATGCTCACACACTTAGCAGTTGCAAAGGGCCGTCTTGCATGCACACGGATTCTAAACATGGAAGGGCGCAGTTTGGAATGTACTGTGCGTCCATCTACACAACGGCGTACTGGGCATGCTCACACACTTAGCAGTTGCAAAGGGCCATCTTGCATGCACACAGATTCTAAACATGAAAGGGCGCAGTTTAAAATGTACTGTGTGTCCGTCTACACAACGGCGTACTGGGCATGCTCACACACTTAGCAGTTGCAAAGGGCCATCTTGCATGCACACGGATGCAAAACACGGAAGGGCACAGTATGGTATTACTGTCCCCACGTACATGAAGGCCACTCACATGTATTGACCAGTACACACTCTGGAGCCATCACAGATGTCTCAGGTGCAGATCACAGAGGTGCACACTGCAGTCTACAATGTAGCCCTCAGACATCACCATGTCGTTGGACCAGCAATACACAGACATACATTAACACAACACCATGTGACTCATGAGCAGTGGACTGTACATAGGTCTACAGCAACTGTGCAGACTACACATGTACCAACAGTGTTCCATTATGTGTTATGCATTGTAATGATACCACTGTATATAACCAGGTTGGCTCTACACATACCAAGGGCCCTGGGTCTTACACAGCTGTGACAGATGACTGTCACTGTACACCAACGAACACACATGTTTGGATATGTCATACATGTAATTGCAGTGGATATGTGTATGGACCACACACACAACACATATGTACATAGCATAGATTTTGCTGTCCTCCATGCAGACAAGTGGCTACAGCAATCATACGCATGCAAATGGAAGGTGGATCCATGGCTGTTGAATGCTAACAGTACATGAGGTAGCAATGTTGACCGAGGACACATTCCCTCTGTACTAGTTACCCATGACACCCATCATATCATACAACAGTCCATGTGTTATGTATGTCAACACACATGTCCAGCAATTGCAATGCATACAAACATGGCTACATGACAGGCATGTAGGATCAACACACATGTACAATCTGTAGTGTGCATGCAGCTACCATGCATGTGCAGTAGCTGATGTAAGTAACTCATCTGTGCCTAACTACAACATGCAGTTGCAATGCAGCCCCATCGTTGACACCTGTATATGGTGACATACTGACAGTGTGGTAGGATGTACATCAGTATGGATGGATGTGTGTACATAAAGTGGTGATCCACCTGTGTAGATGGATGTTTGCCGGGGATGGCTCACAGGTGTGTCACACGCCATCCTACCATTACATGTGCAAACAGTACGCTATGTTGCTGTTACTTGACGGTGAAGACATAAAACCTACACAGCGGTCAGGTGTTACTGTACGTCACTTGATACCTGTAACACTTACATCCTCCCGTGTGCATATAGCAGCACAATTGCCAAACATAGCATTGGTACACATAATGCGGCCAATACTGCTGCATGTCTGTCAGACATATCATCATATAGCAGGTGTATCATTCACAGTACTGCCATGTATGTTTGCTTGTGTGCCCATATATGCCACATATGGTGGGGAATACATCCCAATTGTTACACACCCCTGTAGACTGTTGTAGAGATCTGTACATACTGCAGTGTGGAAAGCATGACATAGGCAGGTGTGGTGTGTGTATCACACACATCAGCTATCCATATGTGTATGACATTTGTGGTCTCCACAGTGTGTGTGTGTGTGCATGTATGTATGTATGGCTGTCTGGTGCATGGAGTGAGGGTGTATGCTACCATACAGAGCACACAGGATCCCTAACCCCTCATGGTGATGCAGTCTACTACCCTGTTGATGCCATAGGTCTCAGCCGTACTGGCTACCTGTACATGTTCTTTCTCTGTGTCGCGCCACATGGGTGCACAGTACTGTGAGGGTGATGACCACATAAGCAGGGGTCCTCACCTCAACACTATGGGGTGTGCGTTACAGTGTTGTTGACCCCAAGAGTGTGTGCATGTTCCTGTAATGTGACAGGGTATGACTTCTGCACAGTGAGGCCTCATGCTATCAGGTGGCCTCTAACATTAGCATCGGCCGGACCACTGTGTACAACCCCTGCACCATGTCAACATACCTGTGATGTGATCTGGTATGGATGTCACGTCTCTGGCCACTGTAGCCTATTAAACTGCCCACATGCGTCTGGATCAGTATATGTGTGGACATCTGTGGTATGTTAGCCTTTCCAACAGTCAGGTTGAGGCAACGTATAGCATGCTGATATTGCCATATGTGCCTGTGAGTACACCACAGTTACACATGGGAGACTGCAAACACTGCTACCTGTAGGCACATGCAAGTAGACCATAAGGAGGGAACCAGGGCATCATTACCAACATGCTGTTACTGTTGTTACCAAGACACATACTGTGAACATATAACAATGCGTGCTAAACCTGTACTACATGGTATGTCTGGTGCGTGTTAACAGTACACAACTAATGTAATATACACTTCTCTCACTATTCATACACAATTAATGTTATACATACTTCTCTCACTAATCTGTTCACCCTGTGCATCAGACCATTTGAGCATGTCCCTGCACCGATGGTGTGGATTACAGGGATGTGGCACAGGCTTCATCATATGTACAGGGTGATAATGTTTGCCAGGGGCATAGGCTGCACCAATGGATGACATCATGTTTGTGGGTAAGGGCCGGTGACATGATTGGACATGTCTGTTCAGTATGCATATGGGTGTTGTGGTGCCCTACAGATGTGTTTGCTGTGTGTGTGTGTGTGTGTGTGTGTGTGTGCACACAGTTCTGCCTTTTGTGAGCCCTACACAGGGGTATTATTGACAACTCCAAATTGTACAGACCAGGATGTACAGCTCACTGTGTCTGGCCATGGCCACGTGACCTGTGCCTGTCAGGGGTTGCACGGGCACTACCAGGCGGAGGTAGAGATTGGCTACTGTCCGACGACACATGTCCACTGGAACCATGTCCATGCTGGGAACGTCCAGGGCCATGTCCACATTGCCTGCTGTGTCCTGGTGTGGACAGCACAGCACCAGCTGCACTGCTACTGCTACCGGCACTATGGGAGCGGGCATGTGAGGTGGCATTCTCACGTTGACCTGCACTAGGTGGTGTAGCTGGTCTACGTCCACGTGGCCTACGCCTCACTCCTACCAGATGTTCCAGCACAGACAGCTCATGCTCGTGGATTGCCATGCCATGGTTAAGGATTCCGACCATGTCACCCAATCGCCTGTACAGAACATTAGCAATCTGCTGTTGAGCATTTGCCAATGCCTAGATGTTGTCGTTTAGGGTACGGATAGCAGCCCTCTGCAGCCTCTGCCCTTCTCTGTTCTGCCATTCAGCACATGCCTGTGCCACCATTAGAGTCTGGAACATGCGTCTGGTGATACCAGCTGCTGCGCTCTGTCCTGCTGGTACATGTCTGCCAGAGGTCCTCCTATGAGCAGCACCGGCCACATGCCTGTGTGGCACATCTGCTGTCATTACACTGACACCATGGTGTGGAGACACACCTTCTGTAGCCACCACACGTTCCTGTCCCATGCTAACAGATGCTGACTGTCCTTCCTCTATGGCCACTGGTGATGTGGTATGTGTTGGCAGCAGAACTGTATGCGGGGAAGAGGGGGACATAGCTGGGATGGCAACCATTGGCACAGATTCAACTCCTAACAACCCTGCCTGTACCTCATGCATATGTTCATCACTGCTAGTATCTGTGGGGACACTAACATCAGATCGACCGCAGGAGGGTAACACACCTACATCTCCTGTGAATGCAAAGAAAGACTAAATTGCAATAGACACAGACACACACACACACACACACACACACACACACACACACACAAACACACAGACACACACACACACACACACAGACACACACACAGACACACACACACAGACAGACCCACACACACAGACATACACACACACACACACAGACACACACACACACACACACACACACACACACACACACACACACACACACACACAGACACAGACACACACAGACAAAGACACACACACACACACACACCCACACCATGCATGTGATTTGCCAGACGGCATGCAGCATGTCTGTGATACAGCAGACGGCATGCAGCTCAGACACTAATAGTGTTAGTTACCATACATCCCTGGGGTCCACACTACAGCAAGCAGGTGTCATATCAGTAGCCATGCAGTCCACACAATCATGGTAGTATGCATGCATCCCCGTGATACACCATGTGGACCAGAACAGGATAACAGTACACATGGCTGACGTGACCTTGACATGTAATCCGCAGATGTGTGCATTACCATGCATACATGTCTGACACAATGGTGTCCTGACACATGTACAGTGTTGTAATGGGCATCACATTGCAGTGTTGTCTGTATGCCCTACAGATAGAATGCATGTTTAGCAAATGTGCATGAGCATGGAAGGGTAGTGTGATCCATCTACATTGCTATACAGTGTGAAGTACAGACACTGAGCCATTGCATGGCATCTTGAGGCATCTATATTGCTATACAGTGCATAATATGTACACATTGCATAGCCATAACTGCATGCATACCCATGACATAACTGTGGATTATGACCCACGATGCTGAGGTGTATACACACCAAACCATGCTGTGTCATGTGACAGGTCACTGGAGGCCCTACAGTCGACACCCCTGCACAGCTACTACAGAGTCTTAGCTGCCTGGCAACCATGTCCACACATAGCAGACTTGTCAATTCACCATTTCCTACGTGACATTGAGATATCACACACACGAGGTGCACAGGTAACAGTGATGTCCTACAGCAGCAAGGGAAATGTACAGTATCTGTGGCCTGATGTGGTGTCAATGTCTGTGGAAGCTGTGCAGGTGACTACTGTCATGCTATGACACAGTCGTGATGTTCAACACATCTTATATGGTAGATGTCAGTGACACCTCCAGTAGCTGTGCACAGGCTTTTAGGATGTCCAGTGTACCACATCAACTGTATAATCAGTCAACTAAGGCTATAATTGGACCATGTGTGGACAATGTGAAACAGAGTGTATACACATCACATCTACTGTGTGGCTATGTGTCTCTAACCATCCCCCATGGCCATGTGAGCACATGTGTTGGACAAATATGTGTGATGGCCATCTATCACACATGTCTGTGTTGTCCCATATGACATACACCCATAGATGTCAGATATGTCACCATCCACAGGGCTATGAAGACAATGGGTTGTATGTTTGGTATGTGGGGTATGGGTTATGGGATAGTGTGGCAATATTGCAGCCAAAACACTACATGTCTGGGACATGTCAGATGGCACATCACAATGTGTGCACCCATTGCAGGGGCATATAACACAATGGTAACTCTTGTGGGCTGCCCATAACACAGCTCATTGTGTGGTACTGTTTGCGTACCACATGTGTCATTCCAATGTATAGTACATATGCATCCATTGTAGAACACCTCCACTGTTGTATGCACAGCTGTCCACACATGTAGCAATGACAAATACTGTGGTTTCATATCGGTGTATCATTTCATTTGTATATATTGCACATGGGTGGCCTGTGTGAATGATGGGTGATGCGACCTGTATATTGTGACTGGAACGAACATCAAGTGTACAAGTGTTAACTGGCCACATGGCAAATAGATCTATGCTTTAACATGCATGATACTGATGACAGTCTCGCCTGCAATGGACTCATGTCTGTGCGGCATGCCAGAGGTACCTGTATAGGGGTGACATAGCAGTATGAACATTATCCATGACTGTATGACAGCCACAGGGTGCACTGTGCATGTTAACACAGTTGCCTGTACAATAGCATATAGTATGCACATGTGTGCATACACAGGGTAGCATACTGTAGTATGCAGCATGTGTGTCCACATACCTTGCATATGTTGTTACATTACATAATGTACAGTGACACATGCAACTAAATGGGATATAATAGCCATATGTGCTGTATTGACTTACCAGGCAACACCAGGCTCATTGGTTGGGAGACACCCACCTCCACAATGGCAGCTAATGTTTGTGGATGCTGTTCTGAGGGTGTCCCCAGACTGGCCAAAAGCTCCTCGGTGTGTGTTAGTGGGGGCTGGGTTGGTGGACCACCACCTGTTCCACCTTGTTCCCTGGCGATTGCAGTTGCACGCTGTTTTGCATGTTGTATCAAGTCCATGCAGTGTCTGCGCACCTGCTGGAAGGTGTGGTTATGGCCACCCACATCATTCACCCTCCTGGGAAGATCCTGCCACAGGTCGTTCCACTGCTGGGCATGCTGTGGCACATGGCTAAACAACACCTCATAGTTCTCATGGAGGTAGGGGATGAGGACATCATCCTCCTGGCGGCTGTACACTGGCAGGCATGTATGAGGCATTATCTGTAAGACATAATGATGGTGACAGGTCACAGTTTCAGAGACGTACAGAGATAGTGCTGCACATACATTTCTAGTAAATCTGGTACATCTGCACAGTTATCTTTGCAAATCATCATGACACTTACATGACTGACATGTTTGTGTCACACACATGTAACACTCATTATATATTGGATATCATCACCATATATGTGTGTCACCTCATTACATTGTTCATACCCCATGTGAATGCTGTCTTGATGTGGGCATGTCTGTTTGCCTGCACTGGTGTTCTTACCAATCTGCACATGCCTGGATGTGTCCACAGTAATGGTGTTGACCTTGATGCTGTGTATATGTCACATATCAACACATACATAGCCTTAATGGACTTGAGCGGTGACAATGCACACATACTATGGCTGTTATGCCATACTGCACTCACATGGGTAACTCAGTTAGTTTACATATTGATGAGTCCAGTTAATGGTATGTCCATGTGATGTTTATTGGATGTGCTCCGGAATTGGGTTATGTATATCACAGTGAGCCGCACACGATAATGTGCTACACTTTCAAACGACCGTAGGTGGAGCATGCTGGGGTGATGAATACCTGTCATGGGTACACCCCATGCCTTGACACAACATCCATGATTACATTATGTGGAGCCCCTCATTAATGCAGCAGGGAATCCATGCAGAGTGTGTGAAGAACAGTGCTTACACACATGTGATCCCGCGATTGCCTCTGCTCCACTAAGCGACAGTTGGTTACTCGATGTTGTGGCGACAGCAGACACTGTTTGCCTCGTTTGGTGTATGGCCTCTGACAATCGGGCATGTACCTACCGATGTACCTGGGAACCTATTCACACAGCACCAACATATGCTGATAGGCGCATGTACTGTTCAGGTGTTGACATTCCATGTTCCAATAGCTGTTGTGTGTACAATGTTTGAGGGCTGCCTATGTAGGAGTCACACAGTGGGCCACCTATACATTACAATTTACAGGTGGTCGTGTGTGTGTGCCATCCATTTTACTGTGTGTGCATGTGGAGAAGTGTGTCAGTCCGTAGGGGCCTACACTGTCAGAGTATGTGCTATACGTTCCCTCTTTGCCAAGGCATAGGCATATTGGGCATGCTTCCGTCTGCTTACTGGGGCTGGCACAGTGTGTTTGTGGCCTGAATCCCTCTGTGCCTGTGATGGCCTTGGCAATTGTGGTGGGCTATGTGGGCCTTCACCATTTTGTCCCTGCTGCAGCTGTTTCCGCAGGATCATATTATGTAACATGGCACATACTATGAAGATGTGGGCACACGTGCCTGGAGAGTACTGCAAGGCTCCACCAGATGTGTCCAAGCAACGGAACCATGATTTCAGCATCCCGAACACACGCTCTATGATGATTCTGGTTTGTGAGTGTGCCTCATTATGGCGTTCTTGCATGGGTGTGTGCGCATTTCTGATGGGAGTCATTATCCATGGCTCCAGTGCATAGCCAGCATCCCCCACAAGGTGACCATGTGGGATGTCCCCCCTGACAAATACCTGATACAGCTGTGAGGCATGCCAGATATGGGAGTCATGGTAGCTTCCAGGGCTGCCAGCACACACATCCATGATAATGCCCTGGGCATTGCACATGACCTGGCAGTTGATGGAGTGGAATCCCATGTGGTTTATGTAGAACCTACCATGCTCACGGGGTGGTGACTTGATATATATGTGCGTGCAGTCTATTGCACCCAGTACCTCCGGGTAGTGTGCCACATGGTGGAAGTGACACATATTGCTGGCCATCTCCTCCTGAGTTTGGGGGAAGTATATATGCTCATTGGCATGTGGTAACATAGCATCCAGGAACTGGTGTAGTACACTGGATGCTGATGCCTGTGAGATCCCCATTATATCTCCAGTTGGCCTTTGAAAGGTACCTGTGGCTAGTATTCACAAGCTTACACATTCCTTCGTGTCCACTGGGATGGGTTCTTATCTGTTGTTTCTGGTTCTCAGGCGTGGCCGGCACAGCTCCACTATTTCCTGTAAGATGTCCCTGTCCACCCTGTAATGCTCTACTATCTCCAGATCATGTAGCCCCTGGTAGGTTACCCTTGGTCTGAACACTCTTCTCCTCCTCTGGGGCCTGCGGTGGTTGTCGGCATCATCCTCCACAACACTGTCAGTCTCTAACACATGGTGATGAATCACAGCTATGGCAGCTCCTAACATGTACATTTTAAAAGTTCCTCGTGTGTTTACACCTATGGTGCAGTGTTTGGGAATACACAGGTGTGTGTCGGGTGCTTTCACACTTTATACTATTGTGCTGTGAACACCGATGATGTCATAGGGTGTGTATGTATGATCGTAGCTACAGGGTATCTTATGTGTTTTACTACAGAAACTGCTATTGTGGTGCCTTTGGTGTTGAATTACATTTGGATGCCGTGGATTACCTCTTGCCCTTCCCTTTACATTTCTGCACATTTCACCTACCATTTTCTGGCATACATCCAGCAGCCTGCTTTCATTTGTACTTTCCTAGACCTGGCTTACCTTGCGTAATGTGTTCTATTACCGGTCTACTGTTGGTTTGCTTTACTCTGCTATGACAGTTCTCCTATCTTTGCAATCCAATGCCTCCCCTCCTTTCTTTGCAATCCAGTGCCTCCCCTATCCTGTTTTGCAGGTTTCTGCAAGCAGACTTGTCAGCTGCCGTCGAATGGCCACTGTGAGTTGATAGGTGTTAATTGCTCAGTTGTACTCCAATTACCCTACTGCGGCATTTCCTTCTTTTCTTCCCCTGACCTTCCTGTTTGTGCTATTGTTCGTGGTGCGTGCATCCGCTTACCGGGTTTCGGGCACGTTTTCATCCCCGTACACATGCACTTTCGGGCACCATATGTGCTCTCAGCTAAATGATTCTATACCTACCTCCCCACCCCTGTCCTGCAGCTTTGCTTAGCAACGGCCAGGCCAGATTTGCATTGCTCCAATGTGATTACAGCTACAGTGACACACCCCTATGCTGATGTCATTTATCACCTCTGAGCCACTCCTCGGTGTTATAGCGCTGCGCTGTATGGTACATCCTTCATCCGGTGGGACGTTTGCGATTCAGTATTACCTGCCTCATTTGCATGGCATTGACTACTAATTCATAGTTACCATGCCGAACACTGTCGCAGACCCTTAGCAACCCTTGCACCTTGGTGGTGTACCATGCATACCATTGCATATTATGGTGAAATCCTGATTTGTATTACATTGCGATTTTATGACATTTGTATATATTTTCTTAGTGTTCCAGTTTGCGCACACATGCCCTGCGGTTGTACTGTGCGTTACTGTGGACATGACATTAAATGTTGTTTTTTAGGTGTTGTGCATCTTTTCTTATGCCATTGGCTGTGTATTTAGCCATTGGCATATGTTAACTTTGTAATACATGAGTCTGGTCCGCTTCCATAGCTCCGATGTTCTGTTTGGGAAAATGTAAACCGTGTTTTTTGGTTTATATTTCCGTGGGCTTACGCTATGCCTGCACCACTTTATAACTCGCTATATGCCTTCATTTGCATAGTGCAACACTGCGCATGGGGTGATTAGCATACCTAAGCTGAGGGCTGCGCAGTTCTATTGTCTGCCGGTAGTGCACGTGGAATTGGGTCGTACCTGAATTGCTCGGTGGCCATATTTGGCATTATACCACCTACGCTACGCCTGCGTCTGGCGCAAGCTTCATGAATCCCGTGGATTGTCTTCCAATCAACAAACAAAAATGCTTTAGGCAAACATATTTATCAAAGTAAAAAGTATACATGATTTAAGTTTATTGTACATGACAACATTAATGAATTTATGGATGATATGAATGGTTTATGAGAAGTTTGAACTTAGGTGGCAACCCCTTTTAAATGCAGATGTTTTACCTGGTCTCAATGAGAATTTGAACATTAATTGTGCCCTCAAGTGGCTTAGTTTGTGTCATCTGCTATAGATTTTTGTAAAAGGAAATGACAGGAATAGCCTAAATTTATTGGTTCAATGGTTTTTAAATTTCTGTTTAAGTAGTTAATGTAACTGATGTTTTTTACCCATTTCTGGTGAAGTTCTTGGATAATAAAAGTGAACAAAAGTGTTAATTTGGATTGCTTTTTTGACTGGTCTTTTCACTTTATACTATATATATATATATATATATATATATATATATATATATATATATATATATATATATATATATTTTTTTATTTTTTAAATGCACTTAATTTATATTACTATTATAAGAATCAATAAGTAATCTTGCAAATAAATGCAGAAGTAAGATAAGAATAAGTCAGGGAAAGGAAAAGAGAATGAGTAGAATAATCTGAATGGATATTATATTCAATGTAGGAGTACTAGGTTTCATGCTGGTTAATGTTTATGGTAGCATAGAAGTTTTGTTGATGTTATGTGACTGTAGATTCTTGTATATACATATCTGTAAACCAAATGTTAAATAATAAGATAAACCAAACAGCATGGCATGATACACACACACACACACACACACACACACACACACACACACACACACACACACACACACACACACACACACACACACACACACACACACAAAATATTTGCGGTTTTAAATGCATGCATTTTCATGGATGTTAACAGTGCAAGCAAAAGCATGTAGGTAGCGATCTTACTTTAAGGTCGCTACGGTAACTAAATAGTTTGAAAAATGCACTTTAATGTAATTGGGCACATTTTATGCTCTAATGCATAAATGAAGTTTTTTTAGGTTTTTTTAGGTTCTGCTGTGTAATCTGAAGAAGGTGGGTTATATTACCTGCCGAAAGTGCTAATTTCACTTGTGTGGCAATATTAAATTATTTTTATAATACGAGCTCTCTCTTATTGTGTTCCTGATCGTTTTTGGATTTTACTGGTTTGTTTTGTGTGTTTGGTTCACAGCAACAGGTTCCCTGGTTCGATTCTTGGCTTGGGCACCTTCTGTGCGCAGTCTGCATGTCCTGCTGTTTTCATGTGGGATTCTTCCAGGTCTTCTGGTTTCCAAAGACATGCAGTAGATGAACTGGACACTCTAAATTGGCCATAGGTATGAATGTATGATGTGGAAGAACTAGTGTGGTAGGGCTAGACACCCAGTAGTGTGAGCATTGACTGTAGATACTTGTCACTACTGAAGTAACATCCCAACCCCTTGTGCAAAAATGGGAAAAAGGTGCTGAGGAAGAATGGCTATATCCAGAGGGAGAGGTCTGTGTGTGTGTGTGCAAGTTGAAGTTTATTTCTTTGAATATAAATTGCCTTAATAGGGGTATTAAAAAGTGGAAGTTTAATAAATGCTTAAACATAAAGCTCAATCTGTATTTTTACTGGAAATGCTGACTAGATATGATTTTATAAGACAAATTCAATTGAATGTACAGTGCTGATAAATTCTTATTTTAGGGAAAAAAAGAAGAGGAACACCTATTATATGGAAAAAGTCCAATAGAATGCCTAAATAATATGGGTCGATGTTCCGTCATCGAATGAGAAATACATCGATCCTCTCTTCATCAAACATAAAACATCGATCATTAACTTCAGCAAATGTTCAATCATCTAATAATTTACCCAGGGAATAGAGTTGGTTGGCATTAGGAAATTTGCCCTTTTCCCCACTGTAGTGTGATCTCAGATTCAATATATATAAGTGAGGGCATGTGTGTGTGGGGTTTGATATACTGTGGTGTGTGTTTTGGTATGACTGTTGGTCCACTAACTCTTTTCTCTGGGTAAAATATTCAATGACTGAATATTCGCTGAAGTTAATGTTCAATGTTTTAAGTTTGATGAAGAGAGGTTTGATGTATTTCTCTTTCAATGACTGAACATTGACCCAAATAATATATCTATACAGTGAAAGGGTACATTCTGTATGATAACAGTAGGATACCTAACAAATTATGACATTGGGTAACATATTGGATCCTAGGTCTTTGGACAAAATAGAACATTATTTAATATACTAATTAGAAATATGAAAGAAAGTTTAATACTTGGAGGGAATCTTAACTGTATATTAGATAAAGTTGATTAAAGTACAGAAACTGCACTAAGAATTTTTAGCATCAGCAAAAACACTTAAGATATTGCACAATTAATAATTTTTGTAAAGATATTAATAACTTTACATAATCTGACTCATTGTTTTTATCCATTATTCATATACAGCTTGTACCCAGTCAAGAATGAATAGAGTATATGGATCTGATGTTGCTTCCTCAAACCTAGAAAAAGGTGAGTGTATTCTTGGGCCCTTTAAGTTATTGTAACAATATTACTTTTACTTTATTTATACCAAAAAGAAAACCTGTTTTTTTAATAGAATACTATCATATATAACACAGGTGAAATAATTTAAAGAATTTCTATTAAAATAAATACAGGTTTATATGGATAAAAAAATAATGGAAAAGTTAGTGCTATAACAGTGAGTTTCACTAAACATTTTTTAAATGGTAACATATCAGTACAGCACTATAATAAAGGAGAGAATGGGGTAAGGAATTATTAAAATGATAGGGAAAATCAATGTGCCAAATTAAAAATTAAAACATTAGGTAGGGAAAACTGTTGTACATTGGTGAAGATTTCCAATGTGCAAGCTTGACTAAATGGAGAATCCCATTAAAGTCAAAGGGATACATTGGTGAAGCTGCAGTTCCATCTCTGTGTGGGACTTGGTACTGCAGACAGCATCTGGTCAATGCCCAAATGACTGCAGTATCTAGTTCCACATTACAGATGGAGCTGTGCTGCAGGTGTCAGGAGTTGACAAGTGGTTAATGAGACTGAAAATATGTACTGCTTTGAGGCCAGAACACAGTGCTGTCCTGAGAAAAAAATAGATCTAGTTACCTGTCAGGCTATTGTCCCTGAATGTCCATTTTTTTTTTCATGGTGGGATATGCAAACATGATGGCTGAGCTGGATGTCATGCCTGCATTCATCAGTTTGCCCTACAAATTAAGCTGTTATAATGGGTGGCAACATGGCCATGCTGCTCTCTGCCTGTATGTGAGATCTGGTATTACAAGCAGACTGTCAGTTTACAGTACCAGGTCTGACATACAGATGGAGCTGCTGTGTCTGAGAAGTTTGGCAAGAGCATAGCTCTCAACCTACCATCTCCAAAATGAGGAACACTAGCCCTTTTAATGTGGAATAAATTGGCAAAATGTGGAACACATACTAATGGCTTTCTAACAACTTCAACTAGGAAGGTCATAGGATGGTTAAAATATGCTGGTTTTACTTATAAAGAATTAATATGATTAATTTCTATTCACCATGGATTTCACTTTAAAAAAATGTGTGACAGACTCTTTCAATGTGGAACTTCGAAGAACTTTGAGGAACATGAACTTTTTAAAACCCCAAATGAGGTACGTTCCTCGTAATGAGGTATACTTGAGAGGTATGGGCAAGAGTCGGTGGCCCAGGCAAGCCCTTGGGAAAGCAAAGAATATAGTTAGAATAGGTAATGAGATTCATTTACATGGAATATTATAGAATTTCATCATCTTAAAATGGATTTAGTGGGATTTCCTTCCATTCATTACCTTAGCAAGACATGGTATTGAATTGGGAGAACTGTACACTCCTCCCCCAGGATGATGGCTCTTGCTACTCCATTCTTTTAAAAATTCAGCTCATGTAATCCAATTTCCCTCCCTTCCTGCTAAAACAGGCCATTTTTAACTGACCTACAATAAGTATTTCTGCTTCCACAAAACTACTGTTAAAATCAGTACTAATCAATACTAATCACAATTACAGTTTATTTTCTTACTCTGCAGCAAAAAAAAAAAAAAAAAAAAAAACAATGTAACAGTACTTCCTACATTCCTACACAGCAGCCACAAAGTTACTGTACTATAAAAAAATAACCGCCCCTCCATAAAAACACACACACACACGCACACACACACACACACACACACACACACACACACACACACACACACACACACACACACACACACACACACACACACACAAGTTGCTGCACTAGTCAAAGCTAAAACAACAAGAATTTTTCAAAAGTACTGAGTGTAAGCCAGACCTTATCTTTCATATAATTAAATAAGTGGGGAAATGTTTTGTGGGTTCAATTAAGTGTGTATGCATCTGCATCTGGCATGAAGGCCAGGAGTTTGAGACCCTTTGTTTAATTCATGTAGCTCAATTCTCATTCACCTCTTTTCATCATGTATTTGTTTGCATGGTTCTGTATAAAAGTACTTGGCTAAAACAGACACTATCTGGCAAAAAAAGTAGTTCTTAGATAGCCTATACCTATAAATAGCACTAGAAGTTTCATATCTCACATTATGCACAATAATTGCACTCAGTGTGACTTCCAAAACAGATGTGAAATTACTAGATGAACCAGAAAAGAGTTCATTGAGTACAAGCAGCATGGCTCATTCAGGCAAACATAATCAGTTTAACATCATGCTCTGTTATTTATAGACAGATTTAATTGCAGTTTAACTTCATTTATTTTTTACAATGCAGTCATACTAATATCCTTTCAACAAATGCCCTAAGTGTTATTAAGCTGTTTTCCTTTCATTCACAATAGACATTTATCGATTATTAAAATATGGTGCTCTGCAGCAGCCTTTGAAGTTTAAACTCAGTGGTCCCTTATGCTAGCTATCTTAGATAGCTTTTCAATCATAATAGGTTATTTTACACCATGGAATATGCTGTTAATCTCATGATGCAGGAAATAATTTTCCTTTAAATGATCTTTATGCCTTTAATATGGACAAATCTGAATATAAACACCTATTTAGTCAGTTAGAAAACATTGAACATTCCTTCATAAAAATTTGTAGCACCATTATAAAAGAGAAATACTTTAAATATTTTAGTTATATATTCTTGCTAAAATTCATGTTAAGGAAACATTCAGTCTTTTACATCCTTTACTTCTGTTATTTATTTGCCATTTTAGTAGGTCTAGGCTTCTAATATTTTATCAGTACCCCACTACCTATCAATTCAAGCACAAATATTCAGATGTTGATCCAATTTTTTATGGAAGTCTTTCTCCCTGTTGTCTGTTAACCATTAGGTCTCCCAAAGCCATTCTCTGCATGTATCCATTCCCCATGTAGTGCACACTAACCTTAGATGGGCACTCATCCTTGGTCCATTCTATGATAATTGACACAGGGGTCCTCCAATGAGTATCAGATCTGCAGAGGGATGGGCTGTCATCCTAGGAGGGCTAGTCAATGACAACCTATCATTCCCATCCACTCCCTGACAGGCTGTTTCAGCACTTGGATCTTTAATCAGTGCTTAGTTGCCTCCACCAAAGTCAGTGCTTTATCCCGCTATACCACAGGGCCAAATACGTAGGGATTTGGTTGCAGAAACTTTCTGCTGTTCATGGAATTATAATTTCAGGCCACTACATACAGTTTTAATGGCTTCTGTCTTCTCTTTTGCACAACTTGCCTTTCTATTTATTTGCAGTCAGGCCAGATTTCCCTTTGAAGACTATTGTTCAATCTATACCTTCATACTTATTAGGGCTATATTCAGGAAACATTTAAATTCCAGATGAGTAAAGTCATTTTGCATTTATTTCTTCAATAACCAGGGCTTGAGACTCGACAAGAAATAGGTATTTGGCCCATTTTCTCAGAGCAACCTGTGATGAAAATTTGTTTTTCTGCCTGATAAATGTATTTATCTGTTGGACAGACCATTCTTTATGAAATACTATTTGCAGTAGGATAAATGCTTTAGAGAAACTGCTACAAGTTTCTTTTGACTTGAATCCATGCCAGCAGAAATATTATCAAACTCATTCTTTTGCAGACATCTCAACTGTTCTTATTTTGGAGGAACAATCCTTTTTTCAGGTCTGCTTTATCCCTGCATACAATGTATCTAATTTTTATGGAGATATATACCTATTTTCAGGTTATAATTTACCCCTTAACTCAATTTCTGAGTCTCCCTCATCACTAATGATTTGAAGGTGTCTAGTACACAGAAAACCACACAAAATGACCAACATACTAATTGAAAGAGAACACTCATCTCCCTTTTTTCAAAAGCAAAATAAATTACCTTATATTGTAGAATTTTGCAATACAGTTCAGTAAACTCTACAGATTTTACACTGCATCTTTGATAATGTACTTATATTTTTTCTACCATCATTATCACTGCCCGTTTGTCAAACATATGTTTCTGAATAGTATCCCACATTCTTACTGGAAGTGAGAATCTTGTGTGCTATTCGGTATTCATATTTTATGCTAATTAGATGTCCACATTTTTGGCCAGATATACCTACTTTTCAAGGGCCTTTGATCCTATTACTTCCATCAATGAAGCAAAATATAAGGGCGTTATTCCTTTTGGCAACATTTTTCTGATCATGTGTCAATACCAATTACTCTACAACTGTTAAAAAGTCACTAGTAACCACTGTTTCACTATATAGAGCAAAATGAAGTAGCATTTACCAAAGAACACATTTAAGACATGGTTCACACTCCTTCCTGGCAAAATGTGAAGATTTTCTGTCTGTGCCTTTACTTATAATCATTTTGAGGGTCACCAAGTCTTGTCACAAAGGAACAGTCCTCCACTGCAGCACTCCTGGAAGCACTGAATAATTCACACTGTCAGATAGCTCAGGCATATAGAAACAAACACACACACACACACACACACTTACACACACACACACACACACACACACACACACACACACACACACACACATCCACATGGGAACTATTTATCATTAATTTATTTATTGACATTTGTTTACTGGCAAAGTCTGAATGGGCAGGGGTACTCATTTTCAGTGGCTATCCAGGAAAACAAGCTCTAGTAAAGACAATATTAAGACCATCACAAGTATAAGTAATATGTAATATGAGTAAGTAATACAATCAAATTACTACAGTTGCAATAGAAAATTAAAGACTGTCCCTGGGATTCAATAAACTCCATGTAAGCTCTGTGAGAAGCCTACATGGAGTTTATATATTTGCACGCTGGTGCAAGGTAAGCGGCAGCATGGAATGCATATTAATGCCATGTGGCGCATCTAAGCTAGGTTTCATGGCAGGCAATAGTGTTGCTGGAAAGGAAATCAGTTAAGTGAAATCAATTCTGTTTCAAGCAGAGAACCTACGGCCTGCAGATTTTCACAAAATGCCACATTGATCACCAGGACTTCACAGATAGCTGTCAATCTGTTAGTGAAACACATCTGCACAAAGACCAACATAATCTGGAGACATTTAACCAGATATAGGGACATATTTGAAATAGATGTTCCATAGAAGTGTGTTAGAATGAAACTCAAACATACCTCTCAAGCGGTTAGAGCAAGAAATCTGGACAAATCCATAAATAATGGAGAGACAAAGTCCCAAAAATAAGGACAGATTTTTAATATTGCTCTTCCAAATATTAATATTGCTCTTACAAACTTAGAAAGCTGATAGAATAAATAGGTTGCACAGTAGCCTACACTTCCTGAAGAGCATAAAGTTTAAAAATCAAATGTCTGTCATCATTTTCTGAAGTCAATCTGCAATGACATGCCAATGATTTGCCAGAAAACCAAATGTTATCTGGAAAAGATCAAAAGTATGAGACAAAAACTTTACATTCTGCACAAATCAGGACAGCTGAGAGCTATGAACTGAAATGTATGTAATATTGACTCACATCAGTTCTAAGATCATCGCAGTGATGTGACAGAAAGCCACAAATTTGATAAGGAACATATCTGGACATCCTGGGAATATCTGGACAGTTGAGAGGTATGAATGTGAAGTATATGGTTCAAACACAGTACAGGACAGTGTACCTACAGGTCAGAGTATTATTGTGATATCCCATTCCTGGTGTTGTGTATTGAAGCTGCATAAATGATCTGTAACAGGACATGGACTGCCATTTAAAATGACCACTCAGGGGAAGTGTGTGTATTGAACAGGGACACAGGGAAAGAGGATATATGAAACTACAGCAGAGGAGGGCATATCAATGGAAGATGGTTGTAGCAGCAACACCGCTCACATATTTATATGTTGCATTAGGGACTGTACAGTGAAAATGTGTTTTATGTGACTGTCACACAAGATGACATAACAATGGGGTGGATGTCTGTGTGAGATAAGCATCCTTACATGAATAATGCAGAGGACATCTATCAGGGATCTAATATACATTTGGGATAGGGTGCATATTGTGAAGCTGTGCAAACTGATATGCCTGAATAGGAGTGTACTCAGCAGAGATCTCCAGCAAGGTGGGCACAGGTAAAGGATGATGGAATGTATTACAAGAATCAGCCACACTCACGGACAATATCAGAATAATACCACCAATAATCCCATGCTTCTGCCATGACATATGTGATTTACAGTGATAAGAGATGAGACACACACACACACACACACACACACACGCACACACACTTGAACGACTATTATGATACAGCCACACTCTATGAGGGTAACCACACTCACTGTCCTGGCACTCTAACATCTACTGGAGGTGTTAGGAGGGACACTGCTATACCTGCATGTGACAGTATATGCAGGTTACTTGCCTTGTGTGCATGACATATATAAATATATATATATATATATATATATATATATATATATATATATATATATATATATATATATATATATATATATATATATATATATATATATAGCACAATCCACACTGTTATGAATGATATATGTGCCCTTAATGTTGTCAAAACATTTTTGTGTGTGCATTAGCAGAACAGGTAGCACACGTGCATCTGGTGTAATAACTTGACTGGTGTTCCACACTATTAGACAGTCATGTATATTCCACAGAAAGAATACCTAGGTATGGCCAATAAGCTGTGTGACAGCTCACTGTGACAAAAGTGATATAATTCAGTTATACATCACTTGAAGATGTGTCGGGAGGTACATGAAAAAGGGTGCATTGTACAGTTACTGGTGTGAAAAAGGCTGAGAACCGTGAAGGTATTATGGCCTCTGATATGGATGTCCTTCACAAACCTAGTACTTATGTTACATTCTGACCGCATGCTGGTGGATATGCCATTTATCTACCCCAGCACATGGATCACATACCTATTGGTATGATTATATGGTGTAATATCCACATTAGACCTGAGAAGTGTGTTTGTTTCCTGAATTAACAAATCCCCCTATGTGTCTTGTCAATGCAGGTGTTGTCATGCCTGCAGCAGCACTGTTTGGTATGTGTTGCTACTGTCTGTATTATGCTAATATCACAGTTGGAGTCAATGATTGCCCACATTCTGTAGTCCTTCAGGCAGCTGTGTGGACACACACATGTATATGTCATCTGTGATGATTATCACTTAACTAATGGACAGAAAAGGGCCTAGAAGATAGCTGTGATGTATGGACCTGATCACTGAACCTTAGTTATAGGTCATATCACACATGTCAACATTGTGGGATGCCACGTATGTGATGCACTGCTCTACCCATTTGGTGATATAGCTGTTTATGGCTACATATGACAGTGTTGAGTAAATACTTCAGTGTGGATTTGTGACAAATGCCTTGACCTGGTCAAGTTCAACATGATGATACTACTGTCATCATGCATGTCCTTGGTGACCTCTTTGAGGACATCTATCAGATGTAACAGACATTATGTACACGATGCAGCATTAACAACGTATACAAGTTTGTTGCACACAGCTGGAATATGACTAGTGTACATGTAGAAGAGGTCCATGATCACACGTTGGTCTACCTCACAGTTGAGGAGTGTCAGGATGTCTCTATACATGCATGCATCAGGTGATGTCCACTCTACTCAGATGGGTGCATATTGATGTACACCCTTGTATGGGAATATAGCCCATGTGAAGGTTGTTTTGAAGTGTGCATTCAACCATATCAGAAAGGTGTATGTGCTGAGTGATGCCATAGGTGGTCAGTGATGTTATCACAGGCCATTGTTTCTGTGAGATAGGCCTGGATGAAGATAAGACAGTGCATACTGCTTATCGTGATCTGGTCTATGTTTTTTATACAATCTCCATGCAGGCATGATTGAGAAACCTTCCCAGCTGAGGATTAATCCTTATGTCAGTAGATGGATAACCAATTGATTCACCAACAGAACACATACTGTGAAAGTTGGTGAATCAACCTGTACCAGTAGAACTGTCACCAATGGAAAAACCCAGGGATCTGTGCTTGGCTCTTTACTGTTTGGACTCTATTTCTCTACACTTCAGGCTAAAGTATATGGCCTTTGGCTTAGCAAGTTTGCTGATTCTTGCATATTGGGTGCAATCATTGAGTCCACCAATGATGATAATATAGTACAGGAGGAGCTAGTACAGACAAATGAATGGAGACAAAGGCACACTATATACAACTAAATGTAGCAATGTGTCTTTTTTATGTTGTCCATCTGAAAAGTGAAATTTTGTGCTAATCACAGCATTACAGGAGTCCTGCTATACTGGTACTCAGTGATGCCAGCACTGAGAACACATGTAGATAGCACTCTGAACCTCATCCACCAAGTGTCCACACTTGTATTCAAAGCCTATGGTGTGCACATCATATGTCATGCTATCATGTTCAGATCTTAGGATTGTATGACAAAATTTTAGTCAAACCTCATCAGGACACTAATATAATGCTGTCCTTTTGTATGTACTTCACCAGACACATGCAGCAGCTGGAAAGACCACAGAGCTTTCTCAGCAAGATAACACAGGGCCTACAAACCATGTCATGATGTATGTGGATAGAGTTAAAGCCATGTCACTGTATTTTGTCTGATATAGGATGAGGTGATGTCTGCCTGGGCTTCAGGCCAGTGTCTGACCCTGCCCTGGTGGGAGTGCTGCAAATCTAAAAATCTGATATAGCTGATGACATCAGCAGTGTCTGTTGAGAATATGGTAATAACAGTGTCCCAAATGCTGGTGTAAAAGGTTCTCTGTAATGTCAAGAAAGAGCTCGTATACACACACACACACACACACACACACACACACACACACACACACACACACACACACACACAGTTGACTGCAGTGAGAATAGAACCCCCTACTTATCTAACTACACAACTCAGTACCATACACAAATGTCATGGCACAAGTCTGACTTGGAGTGTGTCAGGCAACACTTTATAGCTGATGACATCAGCAGTGTCTGTTGAGGAGAATATAACAGTGTCCCACATGCTGGTGTAAAATGCTCTCTGTAATGTCATTCAAGAGCTCTCTCTCTCACACACACACACACACACACACACACACACACACACACACACACACACACACACATGCACACAAGTGCACACGCACACATGCACACACACGCGCACACACACACGCACATGCGCACACACACACACACACACACACACACACACACACGCACAAGCGCACACACGCACACATGCACACACACGCGCACACACACACGCACACTCGCACACACACACACACACACACACACACACACACACACACACACATGCCCAGTTGACTGCAGTGAGAACAGAACCCCTACCTAAGTACACAGACTACAGAACACAGTACTTTACACAAGCACCACAGTATAAGTCTGACTTTTCCAAGAGTGCAGGTGAACCTATAGTAGATGAAATCAGCAGTCCATGTGGGAGACAAGATGTTGGGAGGCTTGCATAGAGTTTTAGCTTCATAGGGTCATATGATGCTACTAGCCTAATGTCCTTACAGTGTTTAGAAGCCTAGCTGTGGAAAAACACAAGTATTCTTATTTTGCATAGTTAGCTGGTCATTGTTAGTAAAGTGATTTTGTGAGCATCACTGATTGGCCATGTCCATGAGGGACATAGGTGCCACCACAAAGGTGACTTTACAATCACCCAACAAGTAGTCATAGTTGCACTTGAACAGGGTCATTGAGGAGCATTGCTTTACATGCAGTGGGACTCTATTACACAGCAATGTGAATTGATGGGGGATATATCTGCCTCCCCAGCATGTTCTGTTTATGTCACAGCCTAGGTTGACAACCCTGAGACAAATTATTCTTGGTCCATTTGATTTGCAGATGTCCAGCATTTCCAGTGGGTCAGAGTCTGAGACTGCTCTGTAGGGCAGGTATATGTTATTTCTTTACAGCCTGCTTGATACTGAGTACAGTGACAGGTCTTTCAGTCTTCCCACGTATGTCATGCTTGGAGGCCATTGAGTAACCTAGGCATAAACCTGTGTTTTCTCTAATTGCTGCATGTTTCTGGTGGGGAACAGACAGAAGGGAGCACTGTACTCAATTAGTGGTCTGATAAGGGTAGAGTACAGCAGAGGTATGACCACCCTGGTCTTGGATATGATGTCCATATGTATGATGTGCGCAATGCAGAATGTGTATGTCACGACTATGGATACATAGTGATGAAAGTGTAGTTTGCTATCAACATAGTGAGGAAAGTGTAGATTGTTATCAACATGTGTTCCCAAGTCTCACCATACTGTGTTTGAGCTTAGAGGGGTGCTATGTATTTCATAATTAGCAGGCAAGCTTCATTGCCAAAGAGAACAATGAGGTATTGTATGCTTTAAGGTTCAGCCTGTGAGTTTGGCATCAATCAATTGTGTGTGGTAGCCCCTTCTGTAATATGTTACCATTATTGGAGGACTCTATATTAGTGCATCCAGTTACCAGTCATCTGGAGTCTTGGTAAACCACAGGCCATCTACTGTTGGCTATGCTTCAGTGAAGTAGTTTTCAAACAGCCCAGGTCTCAGCACATATCCTTGTGATATTCTAATGGTAAGTGGCTAGTGGTGGAGGTGCAGTCTCCAACTTTGAGAATATATGTTCTGTCAGTGAGCCAATTGCCTATTCCTCTACTACTGTATGGCTTAATTCCCACATGAGAGATCTTCTCTAAGCAACATGAATAGGGGATAGTGTCAAAGGCCTTGAATAACTCAACATAGGTAGCAAATTCTGATATCCCTAATCCAGGTCTTTGGGTTCAGTACCCATGAAGTCCACAAGGTTCAATAAGCAAGATCTACTAGGTGTATGGGTCAATAGTTGTAGTTCTGTATGTTACCAGATTGGTGTGCATTGCATAGCACACAGCATTTGATATTACATTCTGTAGTGAGCTTAATATATGTATGGAAAAAGTACTGAGACACCAGGGTTGCAGTGATGGGGGGGTGGGAACCCATGGATGTATTGTAAATATGTGACATATTGTTAGATAGGTCTTCAGTTTGTAATGTTTCTACATGTAATTTCATGTCATACACAGGAAATGGACAGTAAATGGCAGTAATACAGCATAATATGTACATCTTCATAGAAAGGTGAGCAGTGGGTTTTTGTGATGGTTAGCAAGGTGCATATGCATGCAAGATACACAAGTTTGCATGTAGCTAAGCAGTGCACAAATGCAAGCCACATTGCTAAAGTCTGACAGTTAGTATTGAGTCTATGAAATACACCTGCTGCTTAACTGACTCTGTGGCAGCACATGTTAATGCATTGATACACTCATTTTTGTGGCCAGATGATACTGGGTTCGAATACAGGTGTATCTAATACTTTTAAATACTTGTCATTACAGAGTGATAACACAATGACATGAATTGTTTATATAAGTTGTATTGTTTGTGTTAGCATAGTGCAGCTGTGTTAAGCAGTATTGCATGGGGGACTACAACTGTTTGCCACTGATCACCAGTGATATGCATTGGTGTATGATGCACACCTCTACACAAACATGGAGCCCAAAAAGTGAAGGGATCCATTGCTTTTCCAGCAACTTATGCGTGCTGTGTGTGATTTGATTTTTTGACCAGATTAAAGTGGTGAAATGGGGTAGGTAGGAAAGTGGTGAAATGGGGAGCAAACAGGGGGAAGAACAAAGAGAATAGGTTCATAGGTTCATAGGTTCATACTAGGCTATCTGCCCGAGGGCATTTACAAGCCTAGCCCATAGTTTTGTGGCTTACGCCACCCCTTTAGTATGGGGAACTATACCCATTATTTTGCTGTGCCTCTGTTGAGCAGTGACACTGAGGTAATCCCTGGGGTATATCTGCGATCTCCCATCCATTGGTCAGGATTTCTCTTGAACAAGGCCAGCGAGGTGCTCTGCCTCACATATACCGGGATTTTATTCCACAGCATAGGGAGTCTTTGGGTGATGAATCTATCCCTCCAGCACGTCCTATTAATAGCCATGTCGAGGTTTAAGTCTCCGCCCTTGTGGCTCTGACGGATCTAGATTTTTGAGGTGAAGCATATTCATCAAATCTGGGTTTGACATGGCCTTGTATGTTAGGCAAAGGTCACCTCTGAGCAAGCGGTGCGACTGAATAGAGCTGGAGTTCTTTCAGTCGGGCAGCATAGGACAGATGTTTGAGACCCTTTATCCTTTTGGTGAGGAACTTTGTGGCCTCTCCAGCTGCTGCAAGTGTCGGGTCAGATACATTCGAATGGGGCATTGTACTCAATCATTGGTCTGATGAGTGATGAGTATAGGGAGACTATGACCTCCCTTGATCTAGATGAGAATCCCTTCATGATAAGGTGGGCAATGTAGAAGGTCTTCCTAACTACTTTAGCTACATGGGTGTCGAATGACAGACTACTATCAACCTGGGTCCCCAGGTCCCTGATAACTTCTTCTGTACTCAGTGGATTGCCACCTATTTGGTAGCTAGGGGTAACCTTGTTTTTCCCGAAGGGTATGACTATGCATTTTTTGGCATTTAACTTTAGGCCATGACTCTGGCACCAGTTATCCGTTTCTGTGAGACCCTTCTGAAGGATATCTGTGTCAGATGTGTTTTCTACTATGGCGCCCAGTTTGCAGTCATCTGCAAACTTTGTCAGCCATAACCCTCCTGTGTTTGCTTGTACTTCGGAAAAGTAGATGCCAAACAAGAGTGGGCCCAGGACTGAGCCCTGTGGTACACCACTTGTGACAGGCTTTGAGTCTGACATGGCGCCAGCAACTCTGACCCTGTGGGTTCTGTCACTCAGCCAGTTTGCAACCCATCTTGTGATGTATGGGTTAACATTTAAGCTGCTGAGTTTTTCAATGATACCCGAGTGGGGTATTGTATCAAAGGCCTTCGCCAGATCGAGGTAGGCTGTATGGACTGCCTTTCCCTCATCAATGGCTTTGGTGACTGTTTCAAAAAGTCAACCAAGTTTAGAAGGCATGATCTGCCTTTGACAAAGCCAAACTGGGATGGATCCAAAGTCTGCAAATTCCCTATGTCTTTATTTATGAGGTCCATTATGATCCTCTCCATGGCTTTGCAGATAAGGCTTGTCAAGCTAATGGGCGGTAATTTCCAGGGTCGGTGGAGGCACCGCCTTTGTGAAGTGGGACCACAGTTGCAGTGCGCCACTCCCTGGGTACGTATCCAGAGGTAAGACTATGATTAAACAGCTGTCCTAGCTGTGGGTTTAATTCCTCGTTGAGTTCGTGGAGCACACAGCCGGGGACACCATCAGGTCCCATGGATGCTGTGTTTTTTGCTTTGGAGAGAGCAGTTCTCACTTGGGCGTTGGAGATGTTTGGGGGGCTGCAATCGCTTGGTATAGATATCTCTCCTTTTGGGGGGGGGGGGGAGAAGTTTGCACTGAACCTGTCAGCCAGTATGTTGGCAATGTCTGTAGGATCAGTAATCTTCACATCATTTTGAACTAGTTCTGAGCATATCTGGGAGTTTCCTCCCAGGTTTCTAACATAGCTAAAGAAGGCCTTATGATTGTCTTTTGAGTCTTTAGCTATTTTTCTCTCAAAATTTGCTTTGGATGATTTTATGAGAGCTCTTAGTTTTTTACTTATAGTGATCAAGGGTGTCTTACCTTTTAAGGATTTTGCTCTATCTTGTAGTAGCTTCCTCCTTTTGTTGTAGAGTTTGTTTATGGCTGGGGTCCACCAGAGTGGACGCTTGCCTTTGGTACAAAGAGTCTTTGTTTTGCTTGGGATTGCCTTATCCATGCAGTCCTGCAGGTGCTGGTAGAAGGCATTTGTAAGTGATTCAGCGGCTTGAGTACTGTTTTCCATCGGCTCGGGGGCCTTAAAGGAGACCACACTAGTCTTTAGAAGTGTGAAGTCGGCTTTCGAGAAGTTCTTTACTGTGGTCTTTTTTACCAGAAAGCAGGACAGGAATGTGCAGGAGGGAAGTAGGAAAGAATCATAGTTATCAATTTCTTTAACTGAACATGTGAACAAAATATTAACTGAATTCGGACTGTCATCTCCAGAGAGCGGATTCACCAGAACACAATCATGTTGTACAGCCAATTGGAACAAATCAAGTGGGTCAAGAAGACACATGTGTGAAATGGAGAACTATGTATGGGATTAATGTTTTTTGTGGGACATGTGCCCTTTTAATTTTAATTTCAGAGGGAGAGAGGAAAGTTGGGGAAGGGATGTAGGTATGTTTGGGTCAGGTAAGTTGGGTAAGTGAAGAAGCAATTGCAGGCAGACAAGACAAATAAGACAAGAGAAAGGTAGGGTGATGAACAAAAAAGGTTAGGGGACACCATGATTGAGATGAGGTTGAGGACATCCAAAGCCCAGTGTCATCAAGCTGGGTAACAGTGAGAAATGAGTCTTCACCCACTGGACTGTCATCACTGTCACCTCACTCCACAGGTGGCTGGAGTGCTTGACATCTGCTCCTCCTGCTCTTAGTGCTATCTAAAATGAGGAATAGTAGTCTCTCCAGCCAGTGTAGGTGTGCACCAACTGTGCAGTGCATAACCCTACACACCATTCCTAGCAACTTGGTGTGGGTGATGAAATCACCAACTCTGCCACTGTTCCTGGAGGGTACCACTGGACCAGCCTCAGGGGCAGGATTACCTGAGGGTGCAGGTAGTGCAGGGGCAGCAGAGACATTACTGTCAAGTTGGCTCCTAGACATGATGGGCATTGGAGCTGGAGCCGTTGGATGAGGGGAGGCGGATTCAGTGGGGCTGGTCTACCCCACTGTGCTGTGGAGCATTTATTGATGTGGCACACATGGATGACATAGACTTGTTTTGATGACACATAAAATTAAAAGAAATAATAAAATAAAAAAGTAATTTGTACCATAAAATAAAATAACAAAAAATATTCATAAAATAAAATAAAATAAAAAATGACGCAACAATTTTTTTTTATAAATAATATGAAATAAAATAAAAATAAGATACAAAAGAGAGTTAAGGGTTGGGGTGAGAGAAAAAAAGAGATAAGATTAGTACCTTTGTATGTGACCTACAATGCGTTAATACAATTATTTGACTCTATTATCTTAACTTTTGCATTTAAGACTACAACCTCCTAACAGATGCACTCTATATTACAGATTGTAGTAAGTAATCCTTCAAATGTGCATACATTGCACATATGCACGTTCCAATTATACAGATTACAGTTTACAGCATGGTATTTGTGGCATGGTATAGAAGTTTTAATTTAATGTAAAGATTATTGAAAAAATAACAGTATTGTATAGTTGTTGTAAAGTGTGGTATTTGAACTCACAACTTCTGACTAAAGTGTAATAGTGTACTCTTGGTTTGTACTACACACTAATGTATGTATACTTGCTTTTACAGTTGGGATACGCATGCTTAATGTGATACAACTCTATGAAATACCAAAAAAGTTATATTTCACTTTTAATGCTACAATAACACTACTCTACTGCTGCATGCATATCACATGATTCCCTCCTTCTCACCAATCTAGCCCGATGGACTCAGACACTGCACTCCCAATCACTGGCAGCTGTGGAAAAAACAGAACAGAGCACAATTATGAATGCTAGTCTTGCCTATATTCAACTTTGTAGAAATGAACAAAAAGCAAACAGATAAGTACTACACACTCCAGTGGACTAAGCACTTCAAATAATACGTAAAAAAATCCACAGTGAACTCCAATGCTAAGAAGATGCATAACTTTAATAAATAAAATACACACAAAGATAAAAATCAAGAAGGTGAGTGCTTTCACAGTCTACTAGCTGCTTCTTCAGGCCTACTAGCACAGTGCATCTGAATTAATTATATACACACCTAGCATCAATTAATCAATTACATAGTAAAATCTTTTCCTTCCCTTAAAGTTATAGCCAAACATCTGTCTATAGTATAGCTTATAAAAACATAATGATTAGTGCAAAAGTGGATGTGTCAAGCACAGGTTTTAGAGTAACACACTTATTTAAGCCAGGAGGCTTTCAGATGCATTATCCACTCTTGTTCCCTCTGTTCTGTAAAATATTTAAAATCTCCCCCCCGTATTACACGCTAAAACTTCTAACACAAAAACTTAAAATCATGGCCAGCTTCAAGGTCACTAACGTGTACTGCTAATTCACAACATTTTTTTTATTTAACGACATGTTTTATCTACAGAAGGCTGGCATAACTATGGTGACAGCATGTACCAATAACTGCAGCAACTTGATATTAGCACAATGGAAATATGACTGTGTCTAGAGGAACAATGGTTTTGTAGAACACATAGTGTGGTACAAACGTTCTGTGGATGATGTATTTATTTTTTGGAAGAGATCAATTGGTTTGATATATGAATTTGCTGATTATTTACATTTGAACAACATTTCTGAGGTGTAAATATACAGCTTCTAGAGAGTGTATAGATTTTTTTTAGATGTCAAATTGACTAGAGAAGCTCTAGGCGAGTTAAAGACATCTATTTTTAAAAAGAAATGTAAGAAAAATACTATCTTGTATAAAACAAGTATGCACCCTCATCACATACCCAGAAATGTAATGAAGGGGTCAGATATTAAGGGTGATGAGGCTGCATAATGATGATGCCATTATAGAGGCTACCTTGTTAGAGCTGAAAAGGGATTTTTTACAGAGAGGCTATATGGAAAGAGAGTTAGATGAGTGTATTAATGTACTGAGATCAACTAGACACACAAAAGGGGAAACCTTATTTTTCCAAAGATGTCAGGTATGGAAGGTAGGAGAATGATGTTAGAGAAGAGGGTGAACTCAGATTGGTATTGACTTACAGTAGTAATGTTGACACAGTCTGAAATATAGTCAAGAAAAAATGGGCCATTTGCAAGCAGATGACAAGATAAGTGCAGTTTTGAGACAAACACCAACCCCTGGATTCAATACACTCCATGCAGGAATAGTGCTATTCCTGCATGGAGTGAACTGTGCCTATTTACCCTTAGCTTTAAAAGTAGCGCACTTTGCATATTCATGAAGGCATGCTGCTGCTAAGGCTAAATGGACATGAAAACTAATAAGTGCAGGGGGCATGCTTAAGTACTGCACGCACATCTAACACACCCCATGCACTCAGAAAGTGCCGTACTTTTTAAAAGTATTTCAGTGTCTGCGGACACTGAAATGAAATAAAATTAGTAAAACAGTGTCCATGGACACTGAAATAGACAGGGGAGAAAGCAATGCAGGGTGTGTGTGTGTGACAGGTTCTGTCACACACACACACACACACCCTGCATTGTCAAAGTGCCATACTGCACTTTGCAAGCACTTTCAGAGTCCATGGACACTGAAAGCAAGAAGTCTGGATAGGAAGCAATACAAAGGGTGTGTGACAGGTACTGTCACACACCCCCTTCATTGTGAAAGTGCCGTATGGCACTTTGTAAGTGCTTTCAGTGTCCATGGACACTGAATGCATCCATCCCAATAGGAAGCCATGCAGGGGGTGTGACAGGTACTGTCACACATACCTCTGCATTTTTAAAGTGCTGTACAGTCATACTTTTCAACTGTACAGCTTTCTGCAAAATGCCCAAATGCCTGCCTCACATACCTCTCAACCCCCCCTAGAATCAGAAAGCTGTAAAAAGCCATAAATAATGGGGGGACCAAGGCCCAAAAATAGGGACAATTTTTAAATATTGCACTTACAACCTTGGAAAGTTGATAGAATAAAAGGTTTGCATTAGCATGGATTTCCTGATGGGTATGAAGTATGAAACCCAAATTTCCATCATTGTCAAAGTGCTGTACAACCATAACCCTCAACTGTACAGGTTTCTGCAGAATGCCCAGATGCCTGCCTCACATACTTCTCAACCTCCTAGAGCAAAAAAGTTGTACAAGGCGATAAATAATGGCGAGGCTAAGGGCCAAAAATAGGGACACTCTTTAAATATTGCACTTACAAACATGGAAAATTGTTCTGATGAAGTCCTGATATTCATGGATGAAAGCTTAACCTGGCGTTCATGCTTGCTGTTTGTGGATATTAAACTTGGTTGGCTTTTACAGTAACGTCTGGGGTTTCATTCCTTTGGAAATTGTTGTCTTTTCATTTGGTTATACACTTTGCAGGTGGGAATATAGCCAGAATCTTTTGTAGCTTTCTCTAAATAGGAACTATGACCGATGTTGGTGAGGGCTCATGCTTTTGGCTGCAGCTCTGCAGCATCTGGGCTCCTTGTAGCTAACAATGATGACAGCCTGTTGCAGGGCCAGTACCAGGGCTCACAGTATAAAGCGCAGGCCTGGGACCATATGGCACACAATCTCACCAGTGCCACTGGCATCCCCCGAACTAGTTAGCAGGTACGGCATCACTATGCTGACCTAAAGCAGAAGAAGGGACCGCTCTTGGGCCAATCGATCCATGATGCTGGGGGCAACCATGCTCCAGCAGTGTGTAAGTATCCCAGATATGTTTGTTTGTTTTCTCCCCTAACAGCTGCAGCAGAGAGGGCTAGCAATGCTGAGGCCCATGTGGACAGACTGACAAGGCTGCACTGATAGGCTGGTGAGTGCAGATCTACCTTGCAGTATATAGTGAAATAAATAAGAAGGAGTAAATTGTTTACTCTGTTCTGTGTCTAGCAATTAAAGAAATATTTGACAGATTAATAGTCACCTACAGTATATGCAGTAGTAGAACACTGTGTCATATAAGTACAATAAAAACCTAAACCACCAACTGTTGCGCTTATTCTGGTATGTTGTTGTACAAATAGAATATGTACAGTTTCTGCACAGAAAATATGGCTTTGACAGCATGAATTAACAAAGGTTGTTCTGAGAACCAGCTAGTATGAAAAACAGTAAATTGTGGAGCTGTAAATCAAGATATGCATGAAATATGACATATGTTATGCACTAAGATCCGAACCCTAAATACTCATGTCAAAAGTATTATAGTGTGTCCCCTGCTGCAGTGCCTTGTGTTAACCTTTGCTTTCCAGATCATGTAATTTCAAAGGATCACTACACAGTACACTATTTGTCATGCATGAATCTCAGGATTACAAGATCAGACTGTCTAACCCACAGAGTATTAGACAGAAAACAGTTAAACAAGAGACAGCAGTTCCCCAGTAGCTCAGTGTAAGGAGAAACAGCCTTAAAGTTCATTTTAGCACACCCAGACATGATTCCAATCCAGGGAGTGGTTCTGAGATATGTGCATATGTACACTCAAGAAATCTCGAATATCTGAAGGAACAGTTAGATAGAGGTAACAGATATTTTCTCTACAGGTCTTATAGGTAATGAAATGTCTGTAGTAGTTGTTTGAAGGGTATAACAATACACAGTGTACAACTTTCCTACTATCCAACCCCATGCCTGCAAATGACAGCAGGATAGGTACATACACCACAACCTCTTCCCGATACATGTCTCTCAAGTGTCACGCTGTCACAGCTGGTGATCACTGCTGCCAATCACCTTGGACACAGATAGGAATCCAGGTGAACTATGCCAGTAGCAGACTCACACAAGATCATTGCAGGGTACTCCTTCTTTGTCATGTATGTAACCCTGACATGTACAAGCCCCCTCCAGTAAAGTAGCCACAGTGTGCCCAGTCTGCCCCATGCCATTACAGGTTGACAGTCTAACAGGTATGTATGTGCCACAGAAGCTATGGGCCATAGGTAGATGTAAAGTGAGGCCAGACCTGCAGAGCATTCAGCAGTACTGTTAGGAAAAATAGAAGCTGATACAGTTGTTAATGGACTTTTGATTTTCTCCCCCCACCCATCATCTGCTTCAGTAATTATTATTCATATACTACTGGTATGTTGTTCTCAAAACCTATTGTTGGGACATGTGTTCTATTATTGTTTATATATTTCATTGGTTCTATATTAACATACCTTGTTCAAATACTATTATTTGTGGCCTGTTGCCATCAATGTAACTTGAATGCTGTTAAAATGCTTACTGTTGTTTCATTTATGCATCTGTTCTGCTTGCTATGCAACTATTTCAAATCTGTTGGTGTGGGTTAATGGGAACACCCATGTATTCTGTTATACCTAATTTTGAAATGTGTTTTTATGACTTACCAGTATATCTGGGAAAACCACAACACCGTAGCATGTTTGCGAAGGCGGATCCTGGAGGATCCACCTGTCCCACCTCATCTGGCAGTAGCATCGGGCCCCAGCATATCTAGGACCCAACCTGGAACATTCTCCTCCACTGGTCTTGCATCACCTTCAGGTGGAACTGCCTCAGGGGATGGGGACGGTCCCCCCCCGGGTGCAGGCATGGAGAGGAGCCTGTCACCCACAGAATGTTCCGGGGAATGGTGTGCAGCATCATCCACTCCAAGTTGGGTGGGCAGCTGCACCAGATGGAGGGCCACCTGGTGCACCTCAAGGGGCAGGCTGCCCCTCTTGTTCAGCCACCAGCACAGCCAGCTTTGGGGCCATGAAGGTGCAGTGATGACTGCTCATGGGTGGGGACCTCAGTCCCACTATATCCATTTGAGGGGGTCACGGGCCTCTGATTCCCAATCAGCCTCCCCATCCAAGGTGTTTACCCCACTCATGTGTCATATAGCACCCCTATCTGCTGTCTTATGTGTCTTGTCTGTCTGCAGATGCTACTTATCCTACCCAACCTACCTACGCAAAAATACCTACAGACCTTTCCCAACATCCCACTCTCACCTAAAAAAAAGCATCTGTCCCACAAACAAAATCATTGCCCCATACATAGCTCTACATTTTGCCCCATGTACAGTGAAATTAATCAATCTACCCACAAATTATTCTACAAACGTCTGTCACCAACACCCCCCCTTGTGAGTTGTGAGGCTGTAAATTCCAAATTCAATACATTATCCACAGCTGTTGCTGCAGACGAAATGTAGAGCTACGGTCCTTTCCTACAGCCGTCCTGCACATCCCTAGCTGAGTTACCTAATGTTTTAACTCCTGCTTGTCCCGATTTCACTACTTTCCTATCACCCTTTTTACTTTTCTTTAATTAAACTTTGAGCGGGTGTAAGCGGGATTAAGCTCCACTAAGTGAAGTTAAGAGGACTTAACCATCTGTTAGTACTTCTTAGCTTCACATAAAACCACGCAAACCCGCTTATAACTGCTTAAAAGTGCTTTAATCGCTCTGTCTCCATCAGCCTTTGTTATGCCTGGCAACAAAATAATCAGCCCTGCCAAGTCATGAACCCAAGACTCTGTACACTATAGTCAGAGTAATGTATCACTACACCATTTTAGCTGTAAGACTTGCTGATGCTTTTTCAAACATATCATGCAGTAAAGTCATTCAACAGTAGGGAAAAAACTATGTAGAATCAGTCAGGTCTTGTAAATATACATACACACTCACACACACACACACACACACACACACACACACATATATATATATATATATATATATATATATATATATAAAATATATATACATTATATATATATATATATATATATATATATATTTATATATGTGTGTGTATAAACATGTAGTGCAGTCATACCTCAGAACCATACCTCTCAACCTCATAGTGCAAGAAATCTGGACAAAGGCTGTCAAAATGGGTGGACAATTGACAGTAAATAGGGGCATATTTTAAATATTGCTCTTATAAGCTTAGAAAGTTGCTAGAGTAGCAGGGTTTGTTGCAGCATACATTTTCTGAAGGGTATGAGGTCTGACACTGAAATGTATGTCATTATTTACTGACAGAAATTCTCAGATCATCACAGTGATTTACCAGAAAAATATAAATAATTTGTGGAACTGAACTAAAATATGAACCAAAAACCTGGACATTTTGTGACAATCCGGGCATATGAGATGTATGCTGAGAACCCCTTAGTACAACGAATCTG
This sequence comes from Protopterus annectens, assembly GCF_019279795.1. Classification (NCBI taxonomy): domain Eukaryota; kingdom Metazoa; phylum Chordata; order Ceratodontiformes; family Protopteridae; genus Protopterus; species Protopterus annectens. The sequence continues at coordinate 956,871,432 of NC_056730.1, read as the reverse complement.
GACCAAGCCTGACAAAGTGGGGGGACAAAGGTATGAAAATAGGAACATATCTGAAATATTGAGTAGATAAGCTGAGAAAGTTGCTGCCATAACACCGTCTGTTCTAACATATATTGTCTGAAATATCACAAGTCCGGGACTCAGTTGCTTCTCATTAGTTAGTGACTTAAATCTGCACATCATCCTCCTGATTTGTCAGAAATACACAACTATTATGGGGACCAAACCAAAGATATGAGCCAGACAACTGGACATCCTATGAATATGAGGACATAACATAACATTAAGGATACTACACTGAGCTGCCAAGCATGTCACCAAGCACCATCCAAACTACAGTCTGACTGACACAACACTACCCCAAATAAACTATGGGGAATTACACATGCATTTGCAAATATATCAGGCACTACAAGAATGTAATAGTAGTGAAAAACAGACACTGGTGTGAAAGTGCATACCCACAACCAATTACACCAGAGTCACAGCGACATACCGGTAAGCCAACTGAACACTACAGTATAATGACTGTGTGAACAAATATACCCTGATTGCCACTCACACACTACCCCTACACATACTGCTCCAAGTCACAGTGTAGTAGGAATTCTGAGGTGGTAAGGGACATGTCTCAGTCTGCCCCTACAAGTATATACAGCCGATAGACCACCAGAAAATGGAAGAGCATGCACAGTCAGATAGAAAAGGACCCATGGCACTCACATCTACCTCCCTCCCTACACAGGCCAACTAACATTTCCGCACTACACTGCTACACAATCCTGTCAGTCTGTTAACAATGGCCAGACATACACAGACCTCTCAATTGCATAGATTCTCACAGAATGTCCAGGCTTTGGCCTCATATACATGGCCTCTTCCTCATAACATGTCTGGGATTCTGCTACATCATTGGGATGATATCAGGAATGAAGGCACTAAATAATGACATCTGGACAAAGCCTGACATAACTGGGGGACAGAGGCCCGAGAACAGGGGCATCTTTGAAATATTGCTATTATAAACAGAGCAAGTTGCTGGTGTAACAGGGTTTGTTATAACATATCTTATCTGAGGGATATGAAGTCATAAACCCAAATGGATGTTGGCATTTACTGACTGCAATCCACACAGTATCCTACTGATTTGCCAAGGACAAAAACCGTATCAGGAACAGACCAAACATAAGAGTCAAACCTCTGGCCATTCTGTGGATAGCCCTACAGTTGTGAGTTATGTCATCCACATAACACTGTCAGACCTGAAATCATGCAGAAAATGCATGTGCACACAAACTCTGTCAATCTAGCATTATTCCAACTGTTTAACAGCAATACTTACATTCTGTCCCTAAGTCTGGAACCTTCCCCCCCATTTTGTTGGGCTGTCTCCACATGTATTGTAAGAGGTATTTCCACCTTCCCTCTGTAATGCTGTAGTTCACACACCTCCCTGATGTTATCCTCACAGGCAAGGAAACGGGGCAATGCCCACATGAAGTACTCAATTATAGGAGTGTGTTGCCATGCCATTGGCTTTTGGAATAACAACACAGCTGTTCTGCATACAGTTAGCAAGTGGGGGACACCATTTGGTGCACAGGCCATCACCTGCTCATGAGCATTACCTACAAAAGGCAAACTGCTGCCTATGCATAACAGCTCTATACCTCTACATCTGTAGACAGAGAGAGAGAGAGAGAGAAAGAGAGAGAAACAAACAAACAAATGAAATACAGGAATACTTGAAAAAACAAAAGGTATGTCAAACAAGTAAGCATGTAATGGAATGCAGTAGGGTGTATGCAATAATATGAAATGAGAACTTAAACAAATATGTCTCGACAAGACTTGCTGTACTGATATATTGCTGAACAGCATCTATGGCCATAGCATCTGGCTCTATCTGCAGTGACATACATCACAGCTCAGCCCCTGAGTCACCCCAGGAATAGATGGCTAACATATGAGTAATACTCAAGTGTCTGTTGAGCAGTACTGACTGTGACACTGCTAGGCCAGCTATTGGGATGTCATAAATATCCATATGTCACTTCTGAATACAACTATGATACACATGTTTGTCTTAAAAATCTAATAGACCTATAAAAGGTATGTGCATAGTAAACTACTGTCGCAGAAGTGTGTGTTGAACTGCATGTCATATATTGAGCTCATACCATTCAACTGTCCAGTGTTCTGCACACTAACCACATGCGTGCCTCATAGTTGTAGCCATTTCCTCATAGAGTTGTGTTATGTCAGGCAAATCATTGGCAAATCTGTGAAGACTGACATCAGAACACAATAGCATACATATGAATGTTGGACATCCTCTAGGGTATTTCTGTGAATGCAAAGCCTACTATGCTGTCAACTGACTTGTGTGTTACAGCAATATTAATAAGGTGTCACTAATTTTGGGCTATTGCCCCCCATTCATGTCTGCCATCATCCAGATGTCCTGCTCTAACAGGGGTAGAGGTATGACTAAGCAGCAAGTGTGTAAATACAGTGTGCCATACTGACATATAACAGAAATATATATCATGTATTACCTGTGCACATGCATGTATGAGCAGGTGAAGCTGGAAGCCTCAAAACAGCAGCCATGAGATGCAAAACATCAGGTAAATGAGCTGCACATGTTGTACATGTGTGTAATCATAGTTTCAGTGCATCCAACAGACATAAATGTTCACAGCTACTGGTTGTTGCATTGCTCTGACACAGAAACAGGTACTAGAATAAGCATGATTATCAGGTTGAAACTGGAGATGTGTCCAACTGTGTTATGACCTCATGTCCATGCCTAATACAAACAGCTATATGAGCACCTACATAGCTATATGGGCTCAGCAATACCTGACTCGTAAAACCCACCTCCACCAAGGTAGAGTAATCCCCTTTGGTGGACAGCAGCAATACACAAACCACAGGATAGGTCATTATATTGGCTGTACAGGGCCAAGTAGGAGCAGGAACCAACTTGGAAGCAAGTCCATCTTTGTCTGAATAAGCATATAAGGTCACAGGTAAATCAATGTAAGGCTAACTGTGAGTACTAATTGGACACATCCACCAAGGCCAATCACAAGGTAATCGTCATATATGTCATCAACCTCAGAGGCAACAACCCAACCCACCCTGTACTGGTGTGCAATCACACCACATACACACATGCCATATCTATAGCCAACCTGCTGCACACAGGTTAAGTGAAAACATCACCCCCCCATCCCCCCATCAGTATAGGTGGATATGCACAGCACCCACACCCTTCCCCTCATCAGGGAGCAGGTCCATAATGCCTACTCAAAGGCAACAAAATTAAGTCTCCATGGGACCTGATAACATCCCTGTCTGCATCATACATGAACTCAGGCATGTGCTCCCAGCTCCATTACACACTGTAGTCAAACAAACCCTGAGCACCATTGACATCCCATCTGCATGGATGATGCCCACTGTCATCCCTCAACACAAAAGTGAATGATGAATGGAGGAGTATGCAATTTACTGGCCCTCATTGGGGGGAGCATGACACATCAGGACCAGGAGTGCAATGCAAGCTCATACTGTGCTGATAGATGACAGGGGTATGATGTGGTTGTAAGTGGTGGCTAGTGCTAGTCAATGTTGATGTGCAGATTCTGTAAATAATGTTGTCCAATGTATGAGTACTGTGATGTGTTTCCCTGTTTATGTCTTGCAGGTGACATGCAGCCTGCCAGTCAGCCATCATACTCAGACGCAGAGACATCAGCTATCATTGACACCACAGTGCAGCACCATGGGGTGATGTTTGGCCATAGCCAAATGCATCTGCAGGAGTGGACCACCCTGTGAGATGACCTTATCCACAGGGTAAACAATGTGGGTCAGCATGCATGGACTTATGAACAGGTCAGGCATCGTCCGACTGACCTCATCCACCATGCCCGCCGAAGGGCTTCTGCCATGGCCAGGGACTGCACAGCCACAGGTGGGGGTCCTGCTATGCAGGCCCTACTTACAACTATGGAGAATCTTCTTGCCTACCTTGGGGCACCCCCACACAACAACAGCAGAGTCAAGACACCCACATTGTGGAGGTGGGTGTCACCCAGACACCAGGTGAGGAGCGTGCAGGTAAGGTCCCAGTAGACATCAGTCTATTACTGTAGCAGCCATACTGGCATCTGTATAGTATCTAGATGCATATGTCAGGTCAAAACGCTGTTGTGGGAGGGGTTTTGTAATACACAGAAGTACACATCTATGGTGAAGGACAGCAAATTGTGTAGCATCGGAGCTTGTACTGTACATGTGCAGAAAAGCAGGATTCATCTTGTACCAATGCCACATGTGAGTCTGCTGACAATACTTCTCGCCCACAACTACATAGGTCCCTCTGGTCTGGATGTGGGACAGCAGCCTGAAGCCAGTGAGTATGGAATTGCCCTGTTGTGGCTCACCAATACCCCAGGCATGTTAAGGGCATGCATTTTACCATGCACACAACTGTCACTCATAGTCATATTGCAATATGTGCATGTTTACTTATGGTTGGGTTAACTGCATTGTATCACAGTTGTCATCACAGGGGCTTATTAGCAGAACATGTAACATATCTGTAGGCCCAAAACTAGGGATATATGTTTAATAATACTCTTATACAGTGGATAGGAATGGTGTACACACTTCTGTTAAAATGGCAGGTTCTTGAGATATACAAAAATGAGACCACAATGAATAATTTCAAAACCCTTCTCACCTTTAATGTGACCTATAACCTGTACAATTAAATTGAAAAACAAACAAATCTGTTAGGGGAACAAATATGAAAAATAAGTAACTTACACTAAACTAGATGCATAAGTGTGCACAGCCTTAAACTAATATTTGCTGAAGCACCTTTTGATCTATTTACAGCATTCAGTCATCTTGGGTACACCCCTGCCATCAATTAAAGAGACTCTGATTAACACCTAATAATGGCCAGCTCTCCTAGTAGGATTTCCCTGACATTTATGCAGTTTCCTGCTTTAGCAAAAGCCATGATTCACGGAGAGCTTGCAAATCATCAAATCTCATTGTTGAAAGGTATCAGCCAGGAGAAGGGTACAAAAATATCTCCACAGCATTGCATATACCATGGAACACAGTGAAGACAGTCATCAAAAAGGGGAGAAAATATGGGACAACAGTGACGTTGCAAAGAACTGGACGTTCCTCCAAATTTGGTGAAGAGACAAGACAAACACTGGTCAAGGAGGCTATCAGGGGACCTACAGCAACACTGCAGGAGCTGCAGGAATCTCTGGCAAGTACTTGCTCTGTACTATATGTGATGACAATCTCTCATATTCTCCATATTTCAGGCCTATGGGGTAGGGTTGGAAGATGGAAGCCTTTTCTCACACAGAACAACATCCAGGCCTGGCTAAAATGTGAAAACAATATGTCAAGTCTCACAAAAGCATGTGGGAAAGTATGTTATGGTCTAATGAGACCAAGGTTGAACTGTTTGACCACAATTCCAAAAGGCTCGTTTTGCACAAAAACACGTTGCATCACCAAAAGAACATCCCCATGGTGAAGCATGGTGGTGGTAGTGTCCTGCTTTGGGGTTTCTATTCATAACCTGGAACTGGGGCATTAGTCAAGGTGGGGGGAATAATGACCAGTTCCAAATACCAGTCACATTTGGCCCAAAACCTTCAGGCATCTGCTAGAAAGCTGAAGATGAAGAGGACTTTCAGTCAACACAACAATGACTCAAAGCATACATCCAAGTCAACAAATGAATGGCTTCACCAGAAGAGAAATAAAGTTTTGGAATGGCCCAGACAGAGCCCATACCTGAATCCAATAGAAAATCTATGGGGTGACCTAAAGAGGGCTGTGCACAAGAGATGCCCTTGCAATCTGACAGAGTTGGAGGGCTTTAACAAGGAAGAGTGTGCAAATATTGCCACGTCAAGATGTGCCATGCTGATAGACTCCTTCCCAAGAAGACTGAATGCTGTAATTAAATCAAAAGGTGCTTTAACAAAGTATTAGTTTAAGGGTGTGCACACTTAGACAACCAGCCTATTGTACGTATTTTGTATGCTATATTATTTTCCCTCTAACAGATTTGTTTGCTTTTCAATTGGATTGCACAGGTTATAGGTCACATCAAAGGTGGTAGAGTTTTTGAAATGATTTATTTTGGTCTCATTTCATATATCACAAAAACCTGGCATGTTAACATGGGTGTGTACACTCATTATATCCACTGTAAGCTTACGAAGTTGTTAGAGTAACTGGATTTGTTTTAACATACATTTGCTGCAGGCTTTGAAGTCTGAATCTGAAATGTATGGCATTAATTAGTGATGCCAGTCCCTAGATCATCCCAGTAATGTGTCAGACAAACACAGGATTTATGAGAAACAGACCAATAATATGAGTCAGACATGGAGACATTCTGCGAAAGTCTGTACAGTTGAGAGGTATGTTCTGTAGGAGTTGCCACTGTGCTATACAGGTGAACACCAATAATGTGTACATGGGTGCAGTGTGTGCTAGATGCAGGACTATCACCTACTAACACTACTCACGTATCCCAGAGTTGTATATTAGTAGTGACATAAAGTGGAAATGGCTGCACTGCATGATGTTGAGGGCCTCTCCAGAGTGTGTATGTTGTAGTTTGACTGTGTGTCATGCATGTCACCATTTGGGTATTGTGAGGTCTGTGTAATGCTTTTGTGCCAGCTCAACTGTATGTGTGTGTGTCTGTGTGTGCGTGTGTGTGTGTGTGTGTGTGTGTGTGTGTGTGTGTGTGTGTGTGTGTGTGTGTGTGCGTGTGTGTGTGTGTGTGTGTGTGTGTGTGTGTGTGTGTGTGTGTGTGTGTGTGTGTGTGTGTGTGTATATACGCGCGCGCATATGAGTGTGTCCACGTGCATGTGAGAGTGTGCGTGCCTGTGCCAGCACACCTTGCAGTGCAGGCATTAATTTACATATGCTGTCTTCCCCTCTCAGGTGGACATGGTGGTCCCTCCTGCTCAGAACCTGATGTCAGTGTCTCCGTGGACTGTGATGATGATGGTATTCATAGTGAGGCACAGGTGGGGTAGTCAGGGGCTGAATCTGTGCCATCGGTTGGCATTCTACTGTTGCCTTCAATGTCCCCGCACATAGTCACAATGCCCACAAATACCCCGTCCCCAGTGACCACAGATAATGGACAGTTGGTGGGTGATGGCATGGAACAGGCTAGTGTGGTGACTATGACAAGTATGAGTGTAGACACTAGCCATAGCCAGAGTGCAGGTAAGGTCCCACACAGGCGGATGGACAGAGGCACTCGAATGAGGACTGCTGCCCATCAAGCCCCTATTGCAAGTGCCACAGCAAGTGTCACCAAACACGTTTCCATGCATCATGGAGGCATCGGCATCTATGGAACGCAACACCAGACAAATACTCAGGTTCTTGGATACAGCTCTTCCTGGCATCTGTGATGACCAAGGTGATCTTGTGGAAGCCACACATCACAATGCTGAGGTCATGAATAGATAGTGGGGTGAGACCTGGGCAATCCTCGACCATGGAATGTCTGTGCTGGAGCGTGTGGTGGAGATGGGCATCAGCCAGATGGACGTAGGTCAGTACCAAGATCAGCTGAGAGTCTATAGGGCCATGCACCTTCACATTCCCATAGTGGCAGTACCACCAGCACTACTGAAGGGCGAGTGCTGCCCACACCACATTGGAGCAGACCATGGACACATGGTCCTGGCCGTTCCTGTCAGGGACACAGATCCAGCAGACAGCAGTCACCATCGGGGAGTAGCAGTGCATCTGGCCTTGGGCCTGGTGGTGCCAGTGATACCCCTGGCAGGACCAGTTCCCAAGTCCGTGGATGGAGACGGTGAATTGTACACCCTGCCATGTACTGTCCACAGCTGTCCAACATACCCCTGTGTAGGGCAGCCACATGGCGTGACTGTGTGCATACAAACACCACACATCTCTATCACATGCAGATCACCTCCAAACACACACAGCACCTCTGTACAGGTCATTTCTAGAACACCCCTCCAAACACACTCACATGATGTCAACTGTATGGCCCAGCCTAGATATCTGGCAATCCCACATCACACCCTGTGCATATGATGATACCTGTGCCACATCCCTGTCATCCTTACCATCAAGGCAGGGACATGCTAATGTGGGTCTGATGCACAGGGTGAATATAGCACACTGTAGCTATGTAATGCTGTATAAGGTGCTGTCTGCTTGCATTTGTTATGAGTACACATCAATGTGCATGTACCTTATTAGCCATGATGCATTATTGGTGTTAGTACCACTGACTGAATGTAGTCTGACTTGCTGTATTCTGTTTGTGTTCCAGGTGATTGTATATCTGCAGGCTGTGGCACTGCAGACATTAGCAATGTGGAGTATGGCAGAATGGAAACACATTGACCATTTCATAGCCAAGGTACAGATGTATATGTACATGTTTACCAGGTGTGTATGCATGCAACAGTGTGTGATGGACACTGTTGACAGAAAGTGTGACCTTGCATACATATTCCTTGTCACAGACAGCTAGCTTTCATACATGTCACCTCAGTGTTCTGTAGTACCACAAGCTCATGCATACAGAGAAGGTTACTGGAGTACTGGCACTAGGTCCCTCACAAGCCTAGCTATGACCTTAACCCCAACAGATTCACCTATCTTGTGGGCACACAGTAGTCACAGGGCCTTCACATGTCTAGATATTGCACACACATAGGCAGCATGGAATGTGTGTGTGACATTATCAATTGTGCAGTGTGGGACACAAGTTGTAGTAATGTGACAGTTGGAACACATAGTATGCCCACAGCAAGTGCAACACACAGGATGTCCTCTGGTATGCTATTATGACACCTTCTTTGTGTGACATTACCTTCAAGTACAATATTTCTCATGACATTAAGGTGCTTCTGATGTGCAATCACATCTCTGTGCAATCAGTACAGACCTGTATGACATTTTTTTTGTCTCACAGTTCTGAGATGTCTTTTAACTATTTCCGTTGTCAGCACAGGTACACCCTGCCAAACATGGACTGCAACCTGCAGGGTGGTTCAGACATACCTGTTTACTGTACAGTTTACACAGACTGTCCTGATGCATGCCACATATCAGTAGTGCATTTTCTCATACACCTGTGTCTGTCTGGCACATTGTTGCCAAACCATTGCAGGCTGCAGTCATAACATAATGGCAGACATTATGAGTTGCACACTTCATACTATTCAGACCATCTATGCTAATGCAAACTCTGTTATGCTATTACCATTATATGGTTGTAGGAGCAATATATGACAGGTGGCCCTATTATGTGTCCTTTGTCACCCAATTATATATGGCTTTGTGAACAGTCCTTGCTCTGACAGCTTGAGATGTATGGGTACAGAAGGTGGCCATACCTTTGACCTCTGAATATGTGTGCAGATTGTCCTGATCTCTGACACATGATTTCTTCACATTGGTCATATACATGTGGTTTTCTGGCCAACATCTGGTAAAACCATGACAGACTGACATTGTAGGTTAATGACAGCTATTGTCATGTAACAACACACACCCTTTGGAAAGTGCATTCAACTGCATGACCTGTTCGGCTATCCATTTCCCATGTGTGTCACAGCAATATGTGATGGTTGTCCCCAATGTTTGCTGTTTGCCCCAGCTTCACATATGACATTCACCTGATGTCTGTCTGTAGACTGCTGCAAGGTGATGAGATACAGTGATAAGGTAAAAGTCTGTCTATCAGCATTATGTTTCAGACAGGTACGAGGTCTGCTGCTGCCATGTCTGTCACTACAGTGACTGTGACAGTTTGGCAATGTGTCTCATAAATGGCCATTGTTAGGGGTCACAGAAAACATATAGGGTTGCAAACATCAGGGTATTCCATATACATATGTACGTACAGATGGCTGGTATGGACTGTACAGTTTAACATGTTGCATGTACAGCAGATGCCATTAACTGGCTCTGCAAAGTAATGCCATGGTGAGGGAGTCAACAGGCCTTAAAATGGTATACAGACACACACAACAGTCACAGGGAATATGCTTCTCAGACACATGCATACAGTATCACAGTTGCTAGTATTGAGTTGAGAACCCCTACCTGTCTAGTTGTTGGTACTACAGTGTTATGCAGTTATCGCATGCCCTACAGAGCTTACAAACACTTGCACACGCACTTATTCACACACACACATTTTTCCAGAACTGAGGCTAGACCCCCTGCCTATCTAATTAATTGTGCTGTAGTATTACACAGTTATTGCACACGGCACAGGGTTTATAGGGATGAGAAGTGTATACAAGTACTTTTATGATGAATGACATCAGCAGCCCTTGTAAAGAGGGTAGTGGGAAATGCAATGGGTGGAACACACCTCAAAATGATAAAATCCACACCCTCAAAGGATATGGCCTCATCCAAACACACACACACACACACACACACACACACACACACACACACACACACACACACACACACACACACACACACAAAATACTGTTCTCAAACACACACATAGAGACACAATTGAGTTTTGAACCCCCTACCTATCTAGTTGTTGGTACTACAGTGTTATGTAGTTATCACATGTGCCATGGAGCTTATAAGGTTAAAGAGTGTCCCAAGGTACTTCTGAGGTGCATGACATCACCAGCCCTTGTAAAGTATGGCAATGGGGAAGTGTACTGGGACAGAAATACCTCAAAATACTGTATCCTACAAATATACACACTTACACACACACACACACACACACACACACACACACTTACATTTTCCAGGACAGAGATTAGAACTCCTACCTATCTAGTTATCTGTACTATAGTGTTACATGGTTATTGCACGCACTATAGAGCTTATAGGTCTGAGGGTTGTCCAACAGTACTTTTAAGGTGAATGACATTAACAGCCCTTGTAAAGTAGGGCACTGGGGCATGTTGTGGATGGAAAGGTCTGCAAAACACTTTATCCTACAAACCTATGCACTTACACACACACACACACACACACACACACACACACACACACACACACACACACACACACACACACTTGCCAGTACTGAGAGTAGAACCCCTCCATATCAAGTTATTTGTACTATAGTGTTACACAATTATCGCATGAACCACAGAGCTTCTAGGACTGATGCCCATCCAAAGGTACTACTAAGGTGAATGACAACAGCAGATCTTGTAAAGTAGGGCAATGGGAAATGTACTGGGTGGGAAAGGAGTAAAACTCTTATTCCTGCACAAACACACACACACACACACACACACACGCACTTACATATGCCAGGACTGAGGTTAGAACACCTATCTATCTAGTTATTTATACTATAGTGTTACACGGTTGTCATATGCACTACAGAGGTTATAGGGCTGACAAGTGCACAAAGGTACTTCTAAGGTGAATGACATCAGCAGGACTGCTAAAGTGGGGCACTGGGAAGTGTTGTGGGTGAGACAGTCCTCAAAATACTTTAAACTATAAACATACACCCTTACACACATATTTGCCTGAACTGGGAATGGCCTAAAACTGTTCTACCTACGAACAAACACGCAGTCACACTTACATTTGCCAGGACTGAGAGTAGAACCCCTGCTTATCTAGTTATTTGTATTACAGTGTTATGCAGTTATCGCATGTGCTACAGAGCTTGTAGGACTGACATGTATCCAATGGTACTTCTAATGTGAATGACAGCAGAAGATCTTGTGAAGTAGGGCAATGGGAAGTGTACTAAGTGGGAACAGGCACCTAATACTTAAACCTACAGGCACACACACACACACACACACACACACACACACACACACACACACACACACACACACAGGCATGTGATGTGATATTATAACTCCCACCTCAGTACTATTACACAATGGAGATCACCTTCATACTGGCACATGAGACTGGTTACGACTGGTATGCCACTGTCCACAGCAGGACATCACTCTATGCCATTGACGGTATACATGTGTATGACTCACTCTCTGCATGTCCCCCTGTGTGTGTCTCGCTATCACTGTCTCTCTCTTCCTCACGTCATTGTGTGTGTATGCTTGACATATTGTTATCTGTTGCCCATTATATGTCTGTGTATCACACACAACAGATGCCGATATATCACATATGGGCCACCTGCAGATAGCTGAGGGTAATCCTGTCTGATGAGTGTTTGTGGGGACAATTAAGGTGTACATAGCTGTCTGTATGCAAAGACACATATGCAAAATACAGTTATATAGTCCAATGTGTTTTCCAACATGCCCAGTATGACCTTCTATAGTAAGAGTGGGACTCCATTCCATAGATAGCTGTATTCCATTCTGGGGTTTTGTGTGCTACAGCCATACCACTCAAAGGTAAACAGGGCTTGCATAAAGGTACTGAGTTTGTTTTAGCAGACTTTTTCCTGACATATCTGAAGTCTGACATTGCAATGTATTGTGTCATTACCTAGTGACAGATATCCTCAGATCATCACAGTGCTTTACCAGAGGAATACAAGATGTATGATGCACAGAACAATATTATGAGCCCACCTATATACATTCCTGCCCAAAAAGGCCAGTTGAGAAGTGTGCCTACAGCTGGTTGACTGATGAAGCTGTGTAAACAGTCCAGCAACTTGGTGATATACTCTCTGGGGATCTCCTGCTTGTGTGGTATTCTCCATACCTGCAAAGTCATATCCCGGTGTGGCCATAGCTCTCAGCTGTACATATTTTGGCAGATTGCCCAGGTGTTCATCAAGAAGTTTCATCCAGTCTACATAAACTTGTGTTTTTATGGCAAGCTAGTTGCATATACTTGAAGACTTACATTACAAAATAATGACAGACATTAGTGTTTCAGACTTCATAACCTTCAGACAATTCCTGATAATGCAAAACCCCTTATTCTACAACTTTCTCAATATGTAAGGACAATACACTTGCCTATCATTTTGCTTTTGTCCCACTTTTATTTATGACCTTGTTCAGATGTATTGCTGTCAGAGGTTGGGAGGTATGGATGTGGGTACAGAGTCTATTCTACTGTACAGAAATGACCATTATATGTGTAATATATTCCACATAGCACTGTGACTTCCAGGTATGTCAGCGGCAGAGCAGTAGAGATTAATGTGAACCACTGACAGACAATTGTGTATAGGTTGATAGGTTGCTATGACATTGGCAGGATATTGGCCCTGAAGCCCTTATAACCAACACAGACGAGAGTGTAGCCAATATTACAACATGTCAGCAAACAGAGCCTCTGTTCAGCAGGGACATGGGTGGGATCACAATACTGTACTTTGTGTTTCCTGTGCACTTATACAGGGAGCACATCACTGCAGGTATGGAGACACTTGGCTTGCGGTTGACAGGAAGTGTATTCCACAGATGGGGGAGTGTATGGGACACTTATCTGTCGCAGTCAGAAAAAAAACTCTCTGCAAGTAGGACCAGGTGCAAGGCAGGAACTGATACAAGTAGACAAAATCACCAGCACCAAATACAGTGAAAAGCATCAAATGAGACTAATAAATTAAATACATATGTATTTTATTAAGATTATAATAAACATCCCAGCAGTACTCAGGGATATACACTTTAAGTTAGATCAGTTTACTTCCTTGAAACACAATCTATCAACGAACAACAGGCATTGCAACATCTTAGGGACAACAAAAATATTGTCATTACCCAGGCTGACAAGGGCGGGGCCATAGTTATCATGGACATGGATTATTATCTGGGGGAGGGAAATGGACAATTGTCCAACCCTTCCCATTATATGAAGATGCCTATTGACCCCACTCCGAATTTCAAGCAGGAAATTGATGATTTTTTTGATCTGGCTGTTTCAGATGGTATCATATCTGATACAGTGAAGACACATCTTACTGTCCAAGAGCCACAGAAACAAACATTATATCTTTTGCCCAAGATACATAAATGCCTTAACAAACCTCCTGGAAGACCGATTCTATCTGGCATGGGCTCTTTGACTAAACCACAATTTGAGTTCCTTACATTATATCTCAAACCACTACTTGGCCTAATTTGTGCCAGAATACAGGATACCACACAATTTTTACACATAATTTCTGCCAGCCAACTGGAACCTGAATGGCTACTCTGCACCCTGGATGTCAAGGCCTTAACCACCAATATACCACACTGGGCTGGATTGGAAGCCCTCAATTTTTGGTGAGACAAAGCCCAACTATATCTGGTAGGCTTTAACACACTTTTGGTCTGCATGGCTGAGCATGTTCTCAATAAAAATGCTTTCCATTTTCAGGGAGAATGTTACTGGCAGCTCAAAGGCACTGCTATGGGAGCATCTTTTGCTCCTATATATGCAGACTTATTTATGGGATACATTGAGGAACATCTCATTTATGACTCCACACACAATCTATATCTTGAGGAACTTGACATTTGGCATAGGTATTTGGATGATTATTGGTTGGTTTGGCGTTCGGATGAGAAATATTTGGCAGAATTTGTATTGTATCTCAACCAGAACAAATGGGGTATTGAAGTTAGCTTAACTTGCGACAGGTCTGAGTTCAATATTTTGGATGTTACTATAACTTGGAATCCAGACGACACTTTACAAAAGCAAAACATTTTGAAAAATATCCCCAGTATAATAACTTACTACATGCAACGAGTATGCACCCCAACCACATTATCCGAAACATACCAAAATCTCAATTCCTCAGGATTCACAGAATTTGTTCCTCAGAAAATGACTATGAAAAATCCCAACAGGATCTGGTTATCAGGATTAGAGCTAGGGGTTACAATGAGATGGACATCCAACGTGCCCAACAAATTGCTTCCAACAGAACTAGAACCTCACTTCTTACATATCATAACAAAACTCATACTGAACAGGATGAATCTATTCGGTTCATCACAACATTTGGATGAAACATCAACTTAATCAGGAGTGTTATGTCCAAACATTGGAACATTCTTACTGCTAATGATGAACTTACACCTCTGATTTCACATTTTAAAAGGGTAAGCTCGGCTGGAGCTATACACCACCAATTAACCATGACAGGTGACAAACTATAGGGTACTTACAACTGTGGTCATTGTTCATCATGTCCGTTCATTTTCACATCCAAACAGTTCACCAGCAAAAACACTGACAGGATTTTTGACATGAATTTTTTGGCAATTGTAATAGTGATTGGGTGGTGTACCTTGCAACATGTACATGTGGTTCATTTTATGTTGGACAAACATCACGACCACTTGAGCATTGTAGTGACATATGAACCGAGTGACCCATGCTCTATACAGACATTGTTTAAACCACAACTCAGCCAGATTCCAGTTCACTATTACTGACAGAATTCTTGGTGACAGATCCAACAAGCAAGGATGGCACTCAATCCTTACTAAAAAAGAGAAGTATTGGATCATTAAACTGGGTGCTTTGTTTTTACCCGGTTTGAATGACCATTTATAATATTATGTCTTTTATTTTTATTTTTTATTTGTTACATTATATATTAATAATGTGGTTTTATTGCATAACTTTTCATTCTCTTTTTATTCTCTACACAGGAAACAATTTGAATATTGGGACGATCACTTTGGGAAGAATGCTGTTGGATGGTTCATGTTTTATATATATATGTGTGTGTGTGAGTGTGTGTGTGTGTGTGTGTGTGTGTGTGTGTGTGTGTGTGTGTGTGTGTGTGTGTGTGTGTGTGTGTGTGTGTGTGTGTGTGTGTGTGTCAATGAAATACATATGTATTTAATTTATTAGTCTCATTTGATGCTTTTCACTGTATTTGGTGCTGGCGATTTTTGTCTTTTTGTGCACTTATCTGTCACACCAACAAGCCATACTTACATCACTCCCCAAATGATGCTGTGCCTACATGTTGATGAAGTGGGCCTTGAGTTCCAGATGTGTTAACAGTCCCATCAAGGCAGGGTCTGGATTGTTTGTATGCCAGACAGGGGTCACCTCAGCAGAGTCTGTATGGAATGAGGTAGTGGGACAGTGCTGTTAGCCTATCTGTGTAGGGTAGGTGTTTGGGGTTTATGGTAAGGCCTTAATGTTTGCAAGATCCTGGTGTGTGGAGTCTACATGGTCTGTGGTGTATGGTTTGTGGACTTCTCATGTGCTTTTGCCTCTGAGGTGTCCATTGTTTGTGGTTTGTTTTGTTGTGGACCTCCACTTACATGGGTATGTGTTGTGTATCTGTAGGTGATGTTTACTGTCTCCTTACACTGCATGGCACCTATGTTACTGGACAATCTGTTCATCAACTTATTCACCCCTACACCCCATCCAGAACCTTAAGATCCACTTAATCAGAACCACATAAATGTCATTAAACACAGAAATGAGGCAGGCAAATCCCTCTTTGCCTACTCTATTGCCAGAATCTGGAATACACTCCCAACCCACATAACCTCCACAACCTCTACCTCCCAGTTTAAAAAACTTCTCAAAACCCACTACACAACAAACTGTCTCTACCCATGTCACCCCCCCCCCCAGGTTAAGCCATAACTGTTCTCTGTTGCTGGGATCCCCTAACAAATAAAAGTTAGCTCACCACCACCCTATATCTACAGTATACCCTAGATCAGAATGCTGCTAATCTTGTTCTACTAAACTCTTCCTGTCTGTTCTGCTGAATATCTTGCTTCTTCCTGTATGTTCTACTGGAAATTATTGCTGTGTGTTAATGAGAAATTGCTATAATAGAAAATGTGTGACTGTTGAACTATATTGTATTTTTAACTCTCTCCCAATGTGCATTCTGTTATATTACAAAATGTGTGACTCTTTATTATATATAATATGAAACTTTTCTCCCCAGGCCTCGGCTGAAAATGGACCTGTATCCAGTCAGACTTTCCTGGTAAACAAATGTAAAATAAAATAAATAAATAAATAAATAAATTGTGCACATTCTCTAGTTATCTGGCCAGTGGTTCCCCTTCCCCTTATGTGTGTCTCTTTTTCTTCTGTAGTCCAGTCACAGGCTTTGGCCAAAGTGGCTGCTGTTATGTATTTGTAATTCTGATGTGGGCAGGGTACATGCATTATATCACACACAAGGTTGTGGGATTTACACTTCTGAGTGTACCTATTTAGCAGGTTGTCCATCATTGCACCACTCCACTTGCTGTGGTCCTTAGTGTGTTTGTTTTGCTATATGTTATTATGAGGCTACATATGGGCCTAGCTGTTATACTGTCACAGACTGACATCTGGACAGGTACAAATATGACAGTCAGACAAAGGCCCACACATAGGGACAGGGTGTTAATAATATTCTGCCAAACATAGACAGTTGGGAGACCAGTTTGGTAATTGCTTGTTTGCTCTTATAGGTATAACGTCTGCTTCCCCACTGTCTGCTATTGCTGTTTTGGCATGACCCTTTCTTGTTTTGCAAATAGTTGGCAGGCAAGTGTAATGTTAGGACAAGCAGAACAGATATACAAGGCATACCTGTGCTCCTTCTGTGATAACATGTGTCATTCCAGGGTTATGGCTGTTGGCCAGTGACATGTTGTCAGTGCTGACACAGAAAGGTGACAGCCTTTTATACACTGGCAGTACACTGACCTTCAGGTACCTGCTGTCATACTAGGCACAATACCTCTCAACTTTGAGAGCCAGATATCTGGACAAAGCCAGTAGTAATTGGGGGACAGAGACCTAAATATAGGGACCATTTTAAGTATTAGCCTTACAAACTTAGAAAGGTGATTCAATAGCAGGTTTTGCATTACCATGCATTTTTCTATAGGGTATGAAATCTGACACTACAAACTGTCATTATTTTCTGACCTTAGTCATACGTAATTTGCCAATGAATTGCCAGCAACCACTATTTCATGTTATGCAGACCACATTTATGATGCTAACCTCTGGACAGTCTGCAATATGTCTGTACAGTTGATAGGTATGGTAGGCACTGTGTAGGTTACTCCAACTGTGTACTGCCCATATGTGTGGCCCCCTGTCCATGACCTGTACAGCTTTCCTGCATTAACAGATATTGACATCTGGACAGTGTGTACAACTTCTACACTAGGTGTAGCTGATATGCAGAATAGTTAGCAATGCAGTTCTTGGAACATGGCCCTGTCAAAGACAACACTGTATCTAGGCCCTATGACACAACAGCCGGAGTAAGTAAGTGCTGGCCACATCCTGACAGTATTAACCACACATATACATAGCTCATTGACATCTGCATGTTGTGAACATGCAACAAGTTATCATGTTGATTGGGACAGCCCTGGCAATGTGTGCTCTGATTCTGTTTTCCTGCAAACATACATGTTACTGCATTTCTATGGGAATATGAGTGTGTGTGGGGGGAGGGGGGCACACCTGTCAACTGTACACATTTTCACAGACTGTGCTGCTATTTGATTTATATTTTGGTTCCATTTAGCATAGTATTGTGTCCTGTCTTGGAGACTAGAGGCATATCACTAAAGACCACAGGTCAGATTGTAATGGCATACATTTGAGTTTCAGATGTATTACCCTTCAGAGCCTTACTGCAGCTGCAAGACCTGCTGTGCTATCACTGTGTAAGTCTGTAGGGGGATATTTCACCATTATCACCATTTGTGGTCTTTTGCAAAAACATTTATTTATGGTTTTCTGCAGCTTACTTGCTGGGTGAGGCTGAGGGGTGAGTATGGGGCCCCCACATTGACATCCATGCATGTGATCTATGACCCTTTAGTTAGTTGGCCCCCACATATACTGCAGTGGGATTTGCCACCATGGGTACTACTGCATAGTGTGGTGAAGCCAGTATTCGGCAAACATTTCCTGGTGTCCAACATAGCTGTTAGTTGTCTGCTGCTATCCCAGTAGGCCACCCCATTCCCTTTCATGCATGCAGTGATAACATAGATATGCTACCAGAGCATACTAATCCATTCAATTATTCATAAGAATACTGACTTATCTTGTGCCTCTGGCAGTTGTGAGGACAGTGCTTGAGGGCTGCCTATGTGGGATGCACATAGTACACTGCCTATACATGGTAAGTTACATGTAGTGTGATGTGTGTGGCATCCATTTTACTGAGTGTGTGAGTCAGAGAGGGGTGTCAGTCCCTGGGTTCCTACAGTGTCAGTGTGTGTGTGCTATGCGTTGCCTCTTTGCCAAGGTCAGGGCATACTGGGCATGCCTCCATCTGCCTACAGCGGCTGGCTCAGGGGGTTCCTCCTTCGAGGTCCTCTTTGCCTGTGGGGACCTTGGCAATGGTGGGGGGCTGTGTGGCCCATATCCATGCTGTTCCTGCTGCAGCTGTTTCCGCAGGATCATATTATGTAACATGGCACATACTACGAACATATGTGCACATGAGACTGGGCAGTACTGCAAGGCTCCGGTTTACCATCATTTTGTCAAACATGGTTTGTGTGAGCAGGCATTTCTGCCAATGGATTGAGTGAATCATGAAAAGCCTCTGAGTACAAATGTCAAAAATGGTTTAGCTGAAAACCATTTTTGACATTTGCACATGTGTTTGAATGGCTAAATGCATTCGCATTATAGCAATTTGAACATATGTTAGTTGCCATTGAGAGTTTTGTGTGGTGTCCTTTCAATGGAAGGATGTCTCAAAAACCATGTTCGACAAAATGATGGTAAACCCATAGCTCCACCAGATATGTCAGGGCAGCGGAACCATGACTTGAGCATCCGAAACACACACTGTATAATGATCCTGGTTTGTAAGTGTGCCTCATTATGGTGTTCTTTAGTGGGTGTGCGTGCATTTCTGATGGGTGTCATCATCCATGGTTCCAGTGCGTAGCCAGCATCCCCCACCAGATGGCCATATTGGATGTCCCCCCTGGCAAATCCCTGATACAGCTGTGAGGAATGCCAGATGTGGGAGACATGATAGCTTCCAGGGTTGCCAGTACACACATTAATGATAATGCCTGGGGATTGCACATGACCTGGCAGTTGGAGTGAAAGCCCTTGTGGTTTAGTTAGACCCTACCCCTGCTCACCAGGTGGTGCTTTAGTGTGGATGTGCATGCAGTTTATGACACCCAGGACCTCTGGGTAGTCTGCTACATAGTGGAAGAGGCACATATTGCTGGTCCACTCCTCAAGGTGCTGGGGAGGTAAATTTGCTAACAAGCATGTGGTAGCATGGCATCCAGGAACTGGTGGAGTACCCTGGATGAAGATGCCTGCGAGACCCCCATGATGTCCCCAGTAGGTCTTTGTAAAGTACCTGTAGCTAGTATTCTTAAGGCTACACATACCTTGGTATCCACTGGGATGTGTTCCTCTCTGTTGGCTCTGAGTTTGAGGTGAGGCTGGCACAGCTCAATGAGTTGCTGAAGTATGTCCCTGTCCATCCTGTAGTGCTCTACTATCTCCATATCATGTAGCCCCTAGTAGGTTACCCTGGGTCTGAATACTCTTCTCCTCCTTCTCCTCAGTCTGGGATGGTTGTCAGCATTGTCCTCCTCACTGCCCTCAGCCTGTAGCACATACTGATGTATCAAAGCAACAGCAGCCCCTAACATTTTGTCGGTTAAAATTCCACTGAGTGTGTATACCAGTGGTGCAGAGTTTGTGGTAAAAACCAGACTGAAAGGTGTTTGCACAGTTTATACTGTTGTGCTGCAGACGCTGCCTGTATGATTGGCTGACTATGATACATTCCATATGCCAGCTATGTTATTTGTACTTAATTGCTTTTATTCTGCTATTTCTCTTATTTTTCTTTTTTTCCCTTCCCATTTCTGTCCCTTTTAAGCCCCATGGCGCACCACGCATACCCGCTGCCCAAATGTAAACAGTTCTGCTATTTCTGGGTTTTATTTCTGTTTTGTTTTGTTTGCATGCCACACAAACCTGTTTAGCTAAAGTAAACACTTTGAAGCAGAAATGGCCCTCCACTGAGCATGAACATGCTCTTCATTTCATGCAGTAAGTAAATATGGCCTCAGACACACTCCCTTGCTTAGCTGTGCTTAGCTAAGCTCAAATGGAAGCCATGGAGCTCCAATGTGCTTACACCAAGCATGACACACCCCCTTTTCATGTCAGCTGCTTCTCCTGCTTACACCACTGTCTTATAGCTCCTACGTGGTTAGGTGCAGCCAGACAATGGTCTCCCATTTTGTGATTCAGTAAATTTTGCTCATTTGCATACCCCACTGCCTTAGTCCCTTGTTACACCACTACACCAGAGCCTTTGCCCTTAGAAATCAGTGTTAACTGTTATTGTTTTGATTCTGCATGTCATACACTGTAATAGCAAATTGCAGGTTTCACTTAAAATTGCCTTTTCACATTTTTTATTTTCGGCACAATTTTGTTTGCGTGCCGCTGTGCTATGTTTAAATGGCTGAAATTGGCCAAAAAAAACTTTGATTTTCATATTTTTGCAACTCTTTTCCATGCCAGTGGCCATAATTTTGGCCATTGGCATGCCTAATGGTTATAATACATGCTTTACTTTGAGCTGTCATGCCCCCATTTTGATTTTTGCAGATATGTACATGGTCAGTAACTGAATACATTTCTGCAACGGACACTGTTCTGGCACGGATGCCTTCCTGCTTACCAAATTGCTAATTTACCTCATTTGCATGTTTTTCACCAGCAAATGAGGTAATTAGCATTATTCAGTGGTGTCCATGCCAGAATAATGCTGGCATCTCCAGCCTTGTTTACTGAATCGCTCAGTGGCCATATTCCATGCAGGAGCTGCTGCACTATTCTTGCACAGAAAAACCTTTTATTGAATCCCAGGGCAGGTTTTAGTTTTAAGAATAACTTATCTTTAAAAAAACAACTATGTTATAAAACCATGAAGGAAGGCTATAAACCACTATCACAACAGCAGGGGACATTCCCCTGTAGGTGTTGCAAGGCCTGTAAGTATGTTCATAGTGGAGGTCTATTTATATATCCTTTAAAAGGCTTCCAGATAGAGACATCTTTATATGCATACTGTGCAACAAAACACTTTGCTTATTTTACATACTGTGTGAATTGTTTTAGTTATTATGTAGGGAAGACCAATAGGACACTGAGAGAAAGGGAATTAGAACATGTTAATAATGTAAGAAATAAAAAAGAATGAAAAGTGCATTAGCAGTATACGTTAATGACCTTGAAGCTGGTTATGATTCTAAGTTTTTTTGTGTTAGAAGTTTTAAAGTGTAATAAGGGGGTGATTTTAAAAAAATCACAGAACAGAGGGAACAAGAGTGGATAGTACATCTGAATGCAGATAAGCCTCCTGGCATAAATGGGTGTGTTACTCTAAAACCTGAACTTAAGACACATCCACTTTTACACTAATAATTGTGTTTTTATAAGCTATACAATAGAAAGAAGTTTGGTTATAACTTTAAGGGAAGGACAAATTTTTACTATGTAATTCATTAATTGATGTTAGGTGTGTATATGATTAATTCAGATGCACTGTGCTAGTAGGTCTGAAGAAGCGGCCACTAGACTGTGAAAGAGCTCATCTTCTTGTTTTTATCTTTGTGTGTATTTTATTTGTTAAAGTTTTGCATGTCTTCAGCACTCGAGTTCACTGTGGATTTTTTACATACTATATTCAGTTTTTTAAGTCTTACAAGTACTCTCTGTAGATTATACTTACACAGGTGTGGGATGTCCTCAGTCCTACATTCCTCAATTCAATGGCAGAGTGTATCTCTGTTCCTCCTCTGTAGGTCACTATAATAATGCCTACATTGCTCTCCAGTGTGCAGGATACTGGTAGCACTGGATACAGCCCAGGCTAAACTATCTCAAGCTTCAGACTTGTACTGGGAGACAGAATAGTCTCCCTGCAGAAGCCTTTGGCTGTGGTTCTTCACTAGGACTCCAATGAATATCCTGGATGCCTAAACACCCCATGTCTGTGCCCTAAATCTGGCACCTTCCTCACAAATGCCTACCATGTCTACCATGGATGTAGGTCAATGGAGACTGATGCTTTCCCACCAAGTCCAGTTATCACCTGTCCTGGAGTGCGCACACTGTTTGGCACTGTTGCACTTTGCTTACCATCGTGCAGACATGTTGCTTGAGAGTGCACACCCCTGAGCAAAGCATTTGTGTGATGGTAAGTGGAGAGCAGCAGTGAGGCATAACATAACTGCAATTGAAATTGCAAAGTTATTGGATGTACAGGCGGTTGTGTATGTGTCTTAAGCAAATGGGAAGGCCACCCATGCCAATCCAGATAGCAGAATTATACTTACAGGAATATATAACACAGTATACCCACAGTCATACATATAATAATAGGTAAATAAATAAATAACTGACATAATACTAGTGTTTCATCTCTTATACATACAATTAATATCAGCTCCGCTATCTCAAGTGTTATAAGTGAGAGTGACTACAATGGGAAGTGGAACAACAGTAAAAGTGTATGGAATATCCTGTGTTAGAACCCAAGACTATGTGTATGGAAGTCCTACACTTATACCTGTTGTCACAAGAAGGTTGAAATGACACTTGTCTACCTTTCAGTTCATTGCTATAAACTGCAATGTCACGACAATGAAAAAAAGTTGCACACCCTGTACTAGAACCTAGGACCATCTGTACTCCAGCCCTACACTAAAACCTGCTACCGCAAGACTAGTTATATGATAGTCCCTATTTTACTAATCATTCTTAATGACTTGCTGTTAACTACCGCACAATGCCACTTAGCATGTTTGCATGATGCCCAATAGCATTAATTGAATGCATCTGGTTTCTATTTTTGGGTGCCTGGCTCCTGACTGCTTACTGGGTGGTCCAGTTGCCTAGTTTGTGCACTGCCACACTTTGCACAAATGAGATAAGTGCAGCCAAACCCGTCATTCATTTCTTCTGTTCCTGTGATTGTGCTACGCACTGCATAGATGAAATACTGCCCCCACCAAAAAAAACAAGACAAACAAAGACAGAAACAGAAAAAAAATAAAAAAGGGCAAGTAGCTGAAATGAGGAAAATCAATGTATGACACACACACAGGAAAATGATGGCTCACATGAGAAATGTCTACATAGATCTGGATTTGAACTCTCACTCCAATGTCCCTTCAGAACACAGGGTGGGTGCCTTATACCTTTTTGCCAAAAAAAACAACTTTGCAGCAAGGAACTGAAATCATTCTGCACACAACTCACTGCAACAGCATCTACAGTGATATCAAACCACACAACTGTTATTTGCACACACATTATTTTTGGATGTAGAGCACTTTGTGATCACACAACTTGTTACGATTATTGCCTGCAAATATACAGCTCTATCTTACCTTTCTGTGTTTGTTGGACGTTCTTCAGCTATCTGACCAATACTCTTGAGACATGCAGTGTGTAAGCCATTCTATAACATTGGCCTTAAAATGTGCGAGGATTTTAACTGTAAATAAAATCATATGCAGTTGCCAACAAATGAATGACAGATTGGATGTCAAGGAACACAACTTGCGAATTGTGTGCTGCTTACTTAAATTTCCAACCTTACATCTAACACTGTAGATCTAACCTGATACACCCAGTGGAAGTAAGGCAGCCTGAAATGCTGTTGTGTTTTCCTTCTCCTAACCAGTAATAATTCACAATTGCAATCCATTAACAATAAACATTGAGAGAGTGAATGCACTATGTTTACATCTCCTACATAAATCTAAGTATTTGGGATTCAGCAACTCTTATGAATTCACACCTCATTTGCATATTCACTGTGCTAACAGTCCTGAATCTATACCACATAAAAAGACAACCATGTAGCTAGGCAAACTGATGGTGAGGAGACTTGTTTATGCTGGGTAGACTATGCATAAGCTATACTGATCTTCAGAAGGTATGCTTGCATTTTGTCAGCTACATACTTCTTATGCTGGAATGTATTTAAGAAAAATCTGAAGCAAAAGCTTTTACACTTTTATCTGAATGCATTAGTTGCAAGTGTACTGATGGCACTTGCATGTTTTTCAAGTCATTTCACAGGTATACATGATTGCCAATATCTGAAAATGGAATGCGCTGTGAAAAATATGTAAACATTTTTCAGGGACAATTCTTTTGATAGCACATTTAGCATTTCAAACATGGTTTGTAAGCAGAATGTGTCATTTGCCTGTTCTTTTTTTTTTTTTTTTTTGAGGCGAGCAAAGCTGAGTTACTGTTAAGGGATAAACAAGGATAGACTATTGTTTGGGGGGGGGGTGGCAAAGGTGAGTTACTGTTGTGCCATAAAGAAGGCTAGCCTGTTCTTTTAGGAGGAGAAAAGGTGAATTACTGTTATGGCACAAACAAAGATATGTTGCTCTGGTTACTCTCCTTGTTTTGCATCTTGCCTGTTGTTCATATTTCACATCTCTAGACTGTTGTATGTCTCTCCAGGGGATAATACTGAGTGGCTACCTTTTCTGTTTTATCTGGGAACACTTATTTTGTAGTTATGTGACACTTATGTGTATTATCTTTCTGTTGTCTTTTAGGACACTTAGGAGTATGCCGCCCAGGTGTGCCAATCCTTGGAGGCCCCCTTCACTGATGTTGATAACCAGGTGATAGTGGATGCCTTTATTCAACATGATGCTGTCCTGTTGGAAAGGGGACGGGGAGATATGGCACATAGGATGCAAATGTGGCACCAGATGGTTTATGATGTGAATGTTGTGGGTGGGCACGGCAGGACATACAAGCAGATGTGCCACATGGCTATTGCCATGATCACATCTGCACAGAGGAGAGCATCTGCAGTTGTCCATGACCAGATGGTTACTGGGGGAGGGCCTGCTAGGGAACAACCACTAACACCCAGTGAAGAATTCCTGGCCAATATCACGAATCCAGACAGCTAACAGGAGAGTGCAGTACAACATGTCCTGGATCTCAGAGCAACAGTTTCAGAGACAGCAAGCACATTCCAAGAGGAGCTTCCAGGTAGGCTTTGGAATCTCAATGGTTGAAATACTGTTTTATAGTAAAACAATTTAAATCAATACATTACTTTTGAGTCACATGATTTTTTTTTGGTGGGGATTGAACACTGCTACAGTAATTAGCTTAGGTTGGAGTTGTCAGCCACATTCTTGTTGAAAGTATAGTTACTGGATATATAAAGGGGTAAATGCATTACCCCCTGTGTTACTGTTAAATGTCATAATGTCGACCTTACCTTTTGCTTAATTTCTTCCAGGACCATCTGGCTTGCAGAGGGGAATATCACCTACAGATGGTAAGCCATACATTTTTATGTCAGTACTGCTGTGCAATTTAAAGAAATATTTTAGTGTGTGATATTGATGTCAGGCCCATTGTGTTTATTGCTATACCATCTGTAATAGTGGCAGTGTGTTTGGACTATAGTACTGCGGGTATTCATTTTTCTCCTGTGCTTGTTGCTTTTCATCACAGGTGATCATGGCAGTGGAAGTGTGGGCCCTATGCCAGCTGATGTCAGTGTATCAGCAGACTCTGATGATGATGGTGGCCAAACAGAGGCACAGTCAAAGGGTGCAGAAGTTGAATCTGACACCGAGGTTGACATATAGCCATCCCCTGCAATTCCATCAAACACAGACAGTAGGCCTAGTCCTAATCATTCCAGTGGGCCCTTAGATATTGGGCAGGTGGAGGGCAAGGCCATTGATCAGGGAAGTGTGGCTACTGTGGCTTCAGTGCCTGTTGACTTTGGCCATAGCCAAAGTGTGGGCAAGGTACCATGCAGGAGGGTTGATAGGGGTTCTCAGAGGGGACCTGCTGTCCTATATCCACCTGGTGCAGGTATCACCTTTGCTTCTCAACATATGTTTAGGGTCATCATGGAGGCACAGGCACATTACCATAGGTGCTCCAAGCACATTCACAGGGTTAGGCTGTAGATATGGCACAGGCCGACATGCATGACTGCTTCCACCATGTTGCCAATTTAATGGATCGGATGAGTGACACATTGTAATGAGGGGGTGTCTGTGATGGACTGAGGGGTGTCTGTCATGGAACAAGTGTTGTCTATGGTGGAAGATCTGCTTGGAGGGGAACAGTATCCTTATGGGCATAGGTCAGCCACATCATCTGCTGTTAGCCAACATGGCAATGCCTGATCATGCTCCCATAGTTGCAGTGCTTCCACTGTTCCACCAGTGAGCATATAGTCCACACACAGATGTGGCAGACCATGGGGTCATGGTTCTGGGCATCACCATGAAGGAAACTCATCCAGTCAACAGCTTTCACATTCAGGTAGCAGCAGTGCATCTGACCATGGGTGTGGGCATGCCAGTGCAACTCCTGGTAGAGACATTTTTTATGGTTCGGGACTTCTACCACACATGACTCACACCTGTCCAACATACTAAGGTGTAGAGCCAGCACAGAGCTTGGCTGTGTTCATGCAGACATTCACCACCAATTTCACCTGGAGGACCCCTACAGACACACACACAATGGTTACATTGTTCAGCCATGCAGATTAAAACTCATTTTGTCGCACTGGCCATTTGTTGGTTTATCCAGATGTCTGTTTGCTTCTTTTTACTCACCCATATTCACCAAGCTTTTGTGTCAGCCTAGACTTCATGCACCCCCCCCCCCACACACACACACACACACACACAAAACACCCTGTGCAAGTGATGCTAACTGTGCCATATCCCTGTTTTCTATCTTTTGGATTCAGGGATACATAAACTTTGTGTCTGATGATCAGGATGTATAGCTGACTTAAAGTGCTTAGTATATCTGCATTTGTGGTGTTGAACTGGTAATTTTAAATTTGACTCACCTCCTTATCACTCTTCATAAACAGACTTCAAATTTACTTCAAATCATACTGGCTATGCACCTGTACCAAACCAGACTAGTCATCCATCTCTTCAAACTTGACTTTGCCTATCCAATGCTTACTATCCACTGTTACATCTTCCTTCTTATTATATTTTTCTCATCTCTCCCTTTTTTACACTATTTCTATCCTCTGTACATACATATTTTTAAGTAAATCCTTAGTAACATCACTACTCAACTAACTTCCTTTCTCTACTATTGACTTTACCTGCATGATGTTTCTGTACCTTCAATTTGCACTGTTTATGACTCTTGCCCTCTTTGTACACCCTGTGCTAACCTCTATGCTGTACTGCACATTACCATTGTTGATTATTTTTATTATATTTGCTATTTTTATTACAATATTTGCTTTTTATTGTTTGTACTTGTATTTGTATTTTATCGTGTCTTGGAGCTTATCTCCCCGGGCCTCTACTGAAAATGGACATATATCCAGTTAGACTAGCCCAGTCAACAAATGTATAATAAATAAATAAAATAAAATATAAAAAGTGTACACACCCTTGTTAAAATGTCAGGTTTTTGTGATATAAAAATGAGACCACATTAAATCATTTCAAAACTTTTCTCACCTTTAATGTGACCTATAACCTGTACAATTCAATTGAAAAACAATTTTTAGAGGAAAAAATATAAAAAATAAAAAATGTACAATAACTTGGTTGCATAATTGTGCACACCCTTAAACTACTACTTTGTTGAAGCAGCTTTTGATTTAATTACAACATTCAATCTTCTTGGGTACACACCTGCCATCAATTAAAGAGACTCTGATTGACGCCAAATGAAGTTCAGCTGTCCTAGTAGGATTTTTCTGACATTTACTTTGTTGCCTGCTACAGGAAAAGCCATGGTTCCCAGAGAGCTTACAAAGCATCAAAGGGATCTTATTGTTGAAAGGTATCAGTCAGAAGAAGGGTACAAAAAGATTTCCACAGCATTGGATATACCATGGAACACAGTGAAGACAGTCATCAAAAAGAGGAGAAAATATGGGACAATAGTGACATTGCAAAAACCTGGACGTCCCTCCAAAATTGATGAAAAATCAAGACAAAAACTGGTCAGGGAGGCTGCCAAGAGACTTACAGCAACAATGAAGGAGCTGCAGGAATTTTTGGCAAGTACTGGTTGTGTACTACATGTGACAACAATCTCCCATATTCTTCATATGTCTGGACTATGGGGTAGGGTTGCAAGATGGGAGCCTTTTCTTACACAGAAAACATCCAGGCCCAGCTAAAATTTGCAAAACAATTCATCAAGTCTCCCAAAAACATGTGGGAAAATGTGTTATGGATTGATGAGACCAAGGTTAAACTTTTTGGCCACAATTCCAAAAGGTACGTTTGGTGCAAAAACAACACTTTGCATCACCAAAAGAACACCATTCCCATGGTTAAGCATGGCGGTGGCAGTATCATGCTTTGGGGTTGCTTTTCTTCAGCTGGAACTGGCACTTTAGTCAAGGAGCAGTTCCAAATACCAGTCACGTTTGGCCCAAAACCTTCAGGCATCTGCTATAAAGCTGAAGATGAAGAGGAATTTCACATTTCAACATGACAATGACCCCAAGCATACATCCAAGTCAACAAAATAATGGCTTCACCAGAAGAAAATTAAAGTTTTGGAATGGCCCAGCCAGAGCCCAGACCTAATTCCAATAGAAAATCTGTGGGGTGACCTGAAGAGGGTTATGCACAAGAGATGCCCTTGCAATCTGACAG
Source organism: Protopterus annectens (assembly GCF_019279795.1). Taxonomy (NCBI): domain Eukaryota; kingdom Metazoa; phylum Chordata; order Ceratodontiformes; family Protopteridae; genus Protopterus; species Protopterus annectens. Next base: position 956,841,748 of record NC_056730.1, on the reverse strand, counting down.
ATTTGGAGCTCTTTTGCAAGGAAGAGTGGGCAAATATTGTCAAGTGAAGATGTGCCATGCTGACAGACTTCTACCCAAGAAGACTGAATGCTGTAATTAAATCAAAAGGTGCTTCAACAAAGTATTAGTTTAAGGGTGTGCACACACTTATGCAACCAGCTTATTGTGCATTTTTTATTTTTTATATCTTTTCCCTTAACAGATTTGTTTGTTTTTCAATTGAATTGTCCAGGTTATAGGTCACATTATAGGTGGGAAAAGTTTTTAAATGATTTATCGTAGTCTCATTTTTTATATCACAAAAACCTGGCATTTTAGCAGGGGTGTGTACACATTTTATATCTATTGTACATTGGCCTTGGAAAGTTACACAATTTATAGCATCAAAATTTCCCAACTTTATTTTGAATGAACCTGTGAGGGTTGTGAAGTCAGAAACTGCAATGTGTATGGTGGTAAAATGAGGCCATGCAGTGACCATCACTGGTTTTGAGGGGGATGACCGTGTGAATCTTTGATGCCTGATGCCTACTACTTACTAATGAATTCATATAAGTCACAAAAGTTTCTGATGTCACGTGTTATGATCATTACAGTAGCAATCTCCCACTTTTTACTTGCTTACAGTACCAATTATTGAAATACAAGGATGTGCTACTCATTCATATTATTACACAATACACTCCAGGTTTGAGACTTACCTTGTAAATGCAGCAGTTGATACAGTTGTAGTTCAGGGCTGACTCTGTCTGATGCAAGCAGTGTAAAACCAATACATAGGGAGGTAAAGGCTGTGTGAGTTGCCTGCCATCAATGTTACTATATGCATGTGCATAGGAGGAAGGTTTTAGGCCCCTAGCTGTTGTGTGAGTGTGCTATACATTGTCTCTTAGTCAATGCAAGGAAATACTGAGCATGTCTACATCTGTCAACACCCACATCAGCTGGTGGCCTCTGAATCCTCATCTGCCTGTGGCTGTCACGACCTTGGCATTGGTGGTAGGATGTGTGCCCCTTCCCCTTGCTGATCCTGATGAATGAATATTTATGTACATGTCCATGGATTGTTCTGCATGGCTCCCCTAGATGTATCTAGGCACCAGAACCGTGACTTCAGCAGCACAAACACATGCTCTATGATATTTCTGGTTTGAGTATTTGCCTCATTATAGCATTCTTCTGTGAGTGTGTGTGCATTTCTGATGGGTGTCATGAGCCTGCATCCCCCAGTAAATAACCTTGTGGGATATCCTCCTAGCAAGCATCTGGTACAGTGTGGAAATGTGTCAGATATGTAGGTCATAGTAACTGCCAAGTTTGCCAGCACACATATTCAAGATGAATCCCCCTGGAATTACACATGACTTTGTAGTTGATAGAGTGGTAGCCTTTTCTGTTTATGCAGAGCCTACCCTGTTTTCTGGGTGGTGCCTTAAGTTCTAGCAATCTATGGCACCCAGTACTTCAGAGTAGTATGCTACATGGTAGAACTCCTGCATATTTATAACGCTTTTCTCAGAACTACGGGGAAAATATATGTGGTCACAGGCATGTGGGAACATAGCATTCAAGAATTTGTGGAGGATCTTGGGTGCTGATGCTGGTGACATCCCCAGCATGTCCACTGTTGGTCTCCGAAACGTACCTGTAGTTAAGATACTAAGTGCTACACATATCTTTGTCTCCAATGGGATGGGTTCCCCTCAGTTGGATCTGGCTCTGAGTTGAGGATGGCAGAGGTCACAGAGTTCCTGTAATGTGTCCGTATCCACCCTGTAGTCCTCTACAGTTTCCATATCATGTAGGTTTTGAAAAGTTAAACAGGACCTGAAAACTCTTCTCCTTCTCAGCCTAGGCCTATTGGCAGCAGCAGCAGCATTGGCTTCAGCCTGTACCACATGCAAATTAATTAAGCAGCAGCAGCCCCTAACATTCTGTCCATGTAGACTACATTCCATGGCTGTACTCCAAAAGTTTTGGAATTCATAGGAAAAACCAGCACAGAGTCTACACGGTTGATTTATAGCTTTTTGAATATCTCCACCATGTTGGATTGGTTGATTAGCATGCAGTTCTGCTGTTTATGCAGTAATTAGCATGCCACTGTGTTTACCTTGTTTGCACAGGGGTGCATGTCTCCACAGAGCCCAGTCTAAAACTTGCTACTATAGTGTGCTTATTGCACTGCAATGCAGACACAATGGAAAATGAATGTGTAGGGTTTATTGAATCCCCCCGAATGATTTACAGGCAAAAGCATGCAAAGAGAATGTCATACTTGCTATAGGAATAATAATGAGAATTATATAGCAGCAAACATATTATTACAAAGAAACAATAAGGAAATGATAAACTGAATTAAATAAACTCAGGAGTAGAGACTAATAAGACTAATAATAATGGAGAATGTACTCCAGTGGAGATGAGTGATATAAATTCAGGTAAATCTTTACAATATGTACAAAAAAATAATACAAGAATGTCTCTGCATCATGTTAAATGGAGGGCTTAACGAGATGCCACAAACTTACCAGCATGTACACACAACATGTACACACAACACACACACACACAGACACACACACACACACACACACACACACACACACACACACGAGAAAACAGATGCAAACTACAAACATATACACACAGTATACAAATACAGACACACACACACAGCCACACACACACACACACACACACACACACACACACACACACACACACACACACACACACACACGAAAATCAATGATTTCTATTAGATTTCACACTGGAAGACATTTTCCCTAACTGCATTTGAAAAGACCACTTTACAAAGATGAATTCATCAAAATGACATTTGGTAAAAGTCATCTACAGAAAACTGGTTCTTGTCTTTAACAAAGGGTATTTAATTCAATCTGATATGTTATTATCCAGCTCTAAAATGTGAACCTTATGTTAGTAAACTATCAGATGTAATTGTCACTGATTTTCTAGCAGTTACCTTTATCTCCTATCTATCTATATGTCTATCTATCTATCTATCTATCTATCTATCTATCTATATATCACAGCCTGAATTTCTGTTCACATATGTGATAATTATTTAGTTTGCATAAAAGGATTACCCATTAAAAATGCAAGTCACTTTCCATTTGCCTTAGTGACTGATGCCTGCTACAATGTAATCTGGGCTTGTATTCCTTATAGTACCATTTCCTTGTTTTACTTTATAAATATTATTAAAATATTTATGCTTTAAATGTCAAAGAAGGAAATCAATAACGCCATCTCTAATTTAAAACACAACTCCCTTTTGTATGTTGGTTACCCTCCCTTTCCTTCTTATCAAAAATGCCCAATCAGATACTACAAACCCTATTATTTTGTTTTTAGACCATCTATGCATCACTTCAAATTACAACTGTTTCCCCTAATGAATAGTCAATGCATGATCACTTGAAAAAAAAATGGTCATGAGTCAGAGAAATTATCATTGCTAGAGCTATCTGAGCAATGCTGTATAGCACAATTGTGCGATGGCAATTATCTGCAGTTCAGAAATATGATTAAACAGCTCCTGTAACATACTTTCATAGGCACCCTCAAAACTTTATTCACAAATACAAACATCCATGCAAACTCATGCACAACACAAACACACACGTACACATTCACAGATGGTTTTGCAGTACTTACTACTGTGGCGCTAACAGCCCTGACCTTTCCATTGATGTGATGGCATTCACCTTTTCTGCTTCACTCTCCAAATAACATGATAAAGGTAGTCTTTGAATCACTCTACTGCATTATTCAAGTCCCAGTGATATTTCTAGATTAAAGAAAATGGTTAATTAGCAGTAGATGCACCACCAGACTGCAGGCAGTCCAGCAGAACTACTGTCTGCACTACTGACCAGAACCTTCATACTGCTGTAGTGGTACAGTGATTTCTGAATCACTTTACCATAAAGCTCTTTGCAACCCTGCTGTGAAATGGATTGCACACTGAGTTAGGTATTTCTGAATTCTAGAGATTTGCTTGATAACTGATTGAGGATACATTTTCCCTACAACACACCTGCTAAGACTGTAGTACGCATATTTGCAAGCACTCTAACACTCATTGACTTTTTTAAAGAGCAAATACTTTCTAGACAACACATTTCAAAATACAAAACTTTAAAGATAACATAATACAACTATTTACTGAACATGTAAGAAGACTGCATTATATCATATCCATACACCTGAACTTATACATACTGCCTCCATGGTCATATGACAGTGGGGACAGAAAAACTCCTCATCAAAGCACAGATATCTGATATAAACAATGATTCCATTGTACAAAGGAAACAAAGCTTTGATCAATAATAAAAGGAGATATTGACCAGTTGTTTTTAAAAAGTTAGAACCTGATCAATTGATCCTTAATCACTTGTAGGATAAACATAATAGCTTCCTTAATGCTTTACAATTTTCTACCTTATTGTTGCTGTTACTCTTTTTCTTAACATTCATATTACTCTCATCCACCTCTTTGAACTTCCAGTCCCTGGGGATCCTAAGTTTCATCCACCCAGCCATGAACATCCAGCTATCACCTGTATCATATTCTACTGACTCTTTAACACCCCAGAGGAAATATGAAATGCATTTGCCCACTTCTCTCCAAGACCCTTCCAATGAATTTTTTTCCAGTTTTTTTTTAGTGATGCTTCAAACAGTTTTCACACCCCTTGAATTTTGATCTGATAATGAGACTACTGTCTTTCTTCTCCTTTCACCTCCAATAAATGTCATGCTGAAGGAGCCCTCTCTCATAATTTGCATGCCATATCATATCGTCTCTGCATGAGTCTCATCTATTGGTCCATAACTAGGTCTATTCTCCTCATCCCCTGAAATATACAACATATGCCCCCCACTTCCTAGCCTCCAACTGCCTTTCTTTTCTCTGCTATCCTGCCATTAGGTTTCCCTTTAAATCCATGTAAATTCTCAGCACAGGTCCACTTATAATAGAACCATAGAACTCCATTGGCATTATGTTGCATCTCACACCCAGAGTAATAGCTAGGCAGCCAAATACCATCAGTAATCTTGATTGATCAGCTCTATATTATGACATTTGAGCTCACAATGATCAGTCCCTAAAAAGGAAAGCCTAAAGATACACAAGAAGAGTGAATATCAAATATCACTGTCCTTTACACTTTGTTTTTACAAAGGAAAAGATCTTCCTGCACCCCGTGATGATGGTGTCAAGCCCACCCGCAAACTTGCACATACCAACCCCAAGATCACCATAACTCAATAAAAAGGTAATATTATGAGAAATGGCAAACTCAAACTTAATATATGTAAGACCAGATTTCCAGTCAATATCCACACTCTGGACTTGGCATTGAAAATTCTGACATTTCATATGGTTAACTATTTGTCTTTTCTCTCCAAGTCCAAACATAGTTGATGATCTTCCCCACTCACCTTCTACCATAAAAATTGGCAGGCAGTATAGTTTACAAACTACATTTACACTCAGATATCTGTATATACCCTAATAAACCAAATCTATTCTGATACAGAATGCAACTTGCTAATCAGAACTATATTGCTAAATCTCAAAAAGACCTTAGAGATCCTTATGGATCACAATCTTTCTCAGCTGATACTAGATAAGTTCTCCATTAAGTTTATGTCATGGTTCATAAATTATCAGAGCTTCACAATCTAAGGCAACAATTCATAATCAGTATGAAGTTTACTTACCTCAGGAGATCCCCGTGTCTCCATACTAGCTCTGCTGCTATTTTCATTCTTTGCCAACAACCTTCCCTCTAGTTTTACCCCAAATCAGCTGTACAGTTTATGCAGCTGATTTGTTATTTATAGCAGCAAAAAGCATCCCTAATCAAATGACAAAAAAAAAATATATATATATATATATATATATATATATATATATATATATATATATACACACACTTTACTGCTATTTGGATCTGGCTTTTTAACAACAAATTAACTATCAGCAAACACAAGTTTATGGTCATTCTTTGTGATACCCCTCATTATCTTTCCACTCCTGATGTTGACAATCTTAGACCCCAGTGGAATCCCACAACTCTTATATGTGAAACTACCCCTAGCAATGAGACAAAGTGGTAACACACCTCTAGTATTATAAAAATGGACAGCCTTCTTACTGGCAAAGCAAAACATGCAAAGTCATAAATGTTTTATCCCACCATTCAAGTACACTCTTAAAATCACACTTCTGTCTTCTCAAAACACCACCCAATTGCAGACCAGTGACCATAAAATATTGAGGGTTATTCATTAAGCCAACCACAGAGAGCACCACTTTTGAAAATAAATAAGTGCAAGTGGCTACCAGTCACTAGTAGAGCCACCCTTCTACTACATACATTGTCCTACAAGCTTTCATCAAAAGTTACTGACCACCCTAGAAGAGTAAACTTTACATGCATTCCACTATATGCTCAATAAGGTGGACAGAAGCAATTCAGCTCAAAAGACCCCCTTTTACTATTTTAACAGCAGAGAGAGATATTATAAAATAATATTCTTGCACTCTGGAATGACATTCCAAAATAATCAAGGAAATGAATCTCCCTTCAGTTAGAATACACATCAAATCCGACATTGCAGAGAAGTCTAACTGCAACATTCTCAAAGAACACTTTCTCTAACTAATACAAGTAGTGCTGGAAATGTATATATATATATAATATATATATATATATATATATATATATATATATGATAACAACTGGCAGCATAATTGTATTTGTTCAGTGCTGAAACATAATAAGCTGTATATATGCTGTAACATCATCCTCAGCTACTTATGTTACTACAGAAGTACTACTACTCTATGGAGTTATGATCTGTTTGTAATCTGTGTTGATGCATGCATTAACTGTTTGATATTTGTCTTATGTCTCAACTCAAGTTATGAAAGGTCTTTGGATCAGTTTACTTACCCAGTTAACAAAGGTAAAATAAAATGCAAGTAAAAATATCATGAATTTGATTCATCTGCCCTAGTGTTCCTGTCCTCCCCTTCTGCCACTCAGATCCCTGTCCTTTTTTCTACCCAATAATGTTTCAGCTCCTCTCTGCATGTTTTATTTTTTATGTTCCACATCTTCCTCAGCCATTCACATCAACCCATCATGCTCCATCATCCAGCTATGGTAACCAGACACCACCCTTGCTAACTCTGTAGAACTGCACTCTGCTCAAATTCTATTAAGATACTCCCCTGTCATCCTTGTGAGCTACTCCTCATCTCACAAGATATTGGATTAAACTGTTGTCTACGTACCCTCTGCCATCTCACTTTCATCATGCAACAACAGTGGGCTCTATCACTCACACACCTTATCCATTCCCATGCTTTCCGGATCCCTTTTCAATATTTTACTTAAAGATATACCAACCCACTTGTGTGCCTATACCAATGTCCATACATCCTTTAACATACTTAATTTCCTCTCCCTCAAAGTCTTCTGGCTTTAAGTATTGAATTCCTGATTTCTCAGTAGCCTATCCAGCTTGGGTCTAACAGCACATTTATGTCTAACCAGCACAACTTGTTCTATTTCTTTTTCTATCATCATACCCTACAATTAGTGGCATTGACTTAAGCATGCTACAAAAAGAAATTCCATTTTCATGTCCGGAAGTTCTAGGAATTATTCTTGTATCCAATAAGTGCAATTTGAAGTAATTAGCAAGATTCTATTAAAATGTTTAGGTGCATACGTGCATATGCAAAATTAAACCATACTTTTCATTTTGCAAATGCTTTATTAGAGATAAGAAATAAAAAAAATAATAATGTTATCCACTATGTAAAAACTGAAAGTTACATACATTATAGATTTCACAAGATAGAAAACTAATGTATAACAAGTGAATAAAATAAATTATACTTTCATCAATAATATGTTTAGAATAAAAACAAAAAAAAGACACCCAGAATATAAAGCACATTACATATACCACTAATGCTGAGCACAGTACATTGGTTCTTTAAATGTCTAGACAGTTTTAGTGCCAGACTCCTAATTATGAGAATGAAACTGGCTGCTTAGACTTGGCTATCAATCTAGAGTTTAATTCACATTTTTGTTGAAACTAAAAAAAATGCAAAAGTTCATTTCAAATAATTGCTTGGCAACATAGATTACAGTACAGAAATCAAGTATCTAGCCTGACACTTGAAGAATGGACTACATTTGTATGGTTCAGAGCAGTAAGAATATGGAAGCCAAGCATAATGTGATTATTGTGGCCACCTGCCTTAAGCAACACATCACCATAAGATCCAGGTTGTAATGTCAAGGTGAGTTAAAATAAACTAGGAATAGAACAACTAGGATAGGAATTAATGACCTTTGACTGCAGGGGTAATCCAAAGTCCCTTATGTTTTACACGCAAGGGGTAGCCGTATAATTTATGCTTACCTTCCACCTTTTCATGTGCACTTCCTTTACATATAGCCTTGAATCAAGACCCCACTTTTAAAATATGGAAGGGCACCCAGTATCCATCATGCATAAACAGTGGAGTACTCTGTGGTGTTCATTCTTTGGGAATATAGATACTTGATGCCCTTATGGCCCACTGAGACTGCATCAAACTATGGTAATGCTTTAATTATAGGTGTCTCTATTGCAAGACATAAGGACACCACATTCACAAGATTGGATTAGAATATAGTGACAGTTAGCTATCATTCTGGAGCCAGGATCCAAGATGTAACAAGGGCTTTAATACTTGGCTATGTAGTTGTTGTCATTCTATGTGGATCCAGTATGTGTCAGTTTGGGATGAGATGGCTCATAAGTCTCCCTGCTTTGCGAGGGATGGCCTTCACCTCCCTTACGTAGGCTTTTGCAGTCTGACTAAGGCCTTTGCTGTCACCATATTGCCTTTTTTAGCCAGAGTCCACTTGATGGACTTTACAACCGAATAAGTATAATTTGAAACACATTAATGTAGCTATACTCAGTGCCAGAAGTCTTAACAAAAAAATTCCAAACTTGAGGCTCTCCTGTAACGTGAACACATTTATATATGTATAGTTGCAGAAACATGGTTTCAGAGCAATAAAAGCACTCCTTCTATTCCTGTGTATAATGCCTATCACATTTTCAGACCCACTGCTAGTTGTGGGGAAGTATCAGTATTTGTCAAGGATCTCATCACCTCATGGACAATTCCTTGGGACACCACATGTGAACGTCTTGAAGTCACAGTCACCCTAAACAAGACTAATTACTATTTCATAGCTAGCTACAGAACACCCTCTATGTCCCCTCTGACCATGATAGCTATCTTTATCACATTAGCTGAAATTCCTAATAAATCCAGAGCTTTTCTACCAGGGAACTTCAACTTTCCATCAATAAACTGGCAGACCTACACTGCAATTGCTTGGCATGCCAAGCACTTCCTTGACATTATAAATGTTAGTTCTATTTTACAAATAGTTTACCATCCTACTAGGGGCCTCAACATCCTGGATCTAGTCCTCACAAATATAGCCACTTTTTGCACAGCTGTATATGGATCATCATGCCTTAGTAAATCAGACCATAATTTAATGACCTTTTCCTTTAAAACTGGTGGTACTTCTCCTGTGAATAGCTCTGTGTTTAGGGACTACTCAGAAGCAAACCGTCTTCAGGTTAATTGATGACTTAAATAAATTCTGCTGTAATCCTCATTTGAAGGATCCCATTGCTAAAGCTGCTACCTTTGCCTCTGACTTCTACCCCAGCCAAAATAGTTATATTGAAAAGGCAGTTCCTATCCACAACACAGTTAATGAGATGTTTAAAAACAAGCCCCCTGTGGTGTAATACCCATATAAATAAATGACATAACAACAGAAAAAAATGCTTAATGCTTATAAGAGGTCGCATTCTATGGCACACTTAAGCAAACTAACACAAAGCTTAACAGAACCATGAGGAAGCTCAAATCTGAGTATTAACTTAAAATAGCCACTAAAACCAAAAGTAACTGCAAATCTTCCTTTAACTATATCAGGAAGTTATGAAATAACACCCAGCAGTGTTTGGATCTAGTCACCAATAATACTACACCACCTTTAATAACTATGGAACAAGTTATTTCAGCCCTTTCAAAAACTAAGAATATTTCTTCCATGGATGCTGAAAGTGTACCAGGTTGCTTGATTATTAGTACCAATTATGGCCTTTTTAAATCTCTACTTAAATTCTTTAATCTAAGCCTCTCCACTGGTTACATTCCTGAAGCCTAGAAAACAACTATTGTAATGCCATTACACAAGGGTGGCCCAGTCACATACCCTGGTAACTATAGACCCATTATTTGCACTAGCCTCATATATAAAACTGCATAGTGTATTATCTCAGACTTCATTAATCTGGACATTGAAAATCTCTCAACCCTGGACACTTGTCAATTTGGCTTTCTCAAAGGAAGGTCCTACCTCTTTAACCTCATTAATTTCTTTGAAGGAGTAACTGAAGCAATAGACAGTGATTACACAGTGCATGCAGCATATCTAGACCTGGCCAAGACCTTTGCCACTGTTGACATGCAAGCATTATTGATAGACTTATAAATCTGAATGCATATCCTTATATTGTGCAATGGATAGTTAACTGGTTGTCTGACAGAACCCATGTGGTTAGAGTAGCAGGTGTCACTTCTGAAGGCAAAACAGTTACCAGTGGTGTACTACAGGGCTCAGTTTCAGCCCTCTCCTATTTGGCATATACTTCTGTGACCTTCAGACCAGCACCTCTGGCCTATCATTAACTAAGTTTGTAGATGACTGTAAATTGGGTATTGTTAGTCGATCTTCCACTGACTCACAATTGCTGCAATACAGCTTAGACCATGTTAACAATTGGTGCATGGACACTAGTCTCAAATTAAATGTAAAAAATGTAACCTTGTTCATTTTGTTAAACAAAACGGTGTCACATACCATATAGGAGATGCACACCTCAATCAGGCCCTGTTGTAATGGACCTGGGTGGTAAATATTTGGAATGTTGGCAACTGCTAGAGCTAGTCCCAAAATACGGAGACTGAATATCTGAAAGAATGGACTTACATGTATTAAGTCCAAGATGCCATTTCTGAGAATATTCCCTTTTCTCAGAACTATGGTGATCTTGGAGTTGGTGTGTGTGTGTGTGTGTGTGTGTGTGTGTGTGTGTGTGTGTGTGTGTGTGTGTGTGTGTGTGTGTGTGTGTGTGTGTGTATATATATATATATATATATATATATATATATATATATATAGATAGATAGATAGATATAGATATATAAATCTGTGGTGTATGGGTGGCATGCCCCTTATGAAGTTTAAAGCAGAACACTGATTTTTGAAATGTTTTCTTCTCCTGTGTTTTCAGTCTTTTTTTTCTTTCTGGCTTGTCAGCACTCAGCTTTCGAATGCTAACATTTCAACAGGAAGCTAAAGCTAACCTGGGTGCTCTTCATAATTCCTTATCATTTGATGTCTCCATGGTTGTTCAGAAAGTTTTTATCTGGCTCATCTAATTTCCAAATGCATCTTCACTTGATCCAAAGAAGCCTTAATTCACTTTATTCATACCTTATCAGACCCATTATTGAATATAAGGCACCTCTTGCCATGTATTTATCTAAACATATCACACAACATGACAGATGCAGTGATTGATAACTAAAACAATCAGTGGCTTCAAAAATTTTAGTTACCAGGACAGACTGGCAGCTATTTCTCTGCACTCAGTCTCTTACAGACTCCTCTGTGGAGATCTATGTCTAGACTTTCATGACAGGAAAGATCCAAACCTATTTAATCTGCTATTCCTTCACAAAACTAATGGTACATCAAATACTTGGTTAAAGGAACAAAACATTCATCAGCAGATAATAAGACACATTGGCATGACAGATCCATATCCCAATGTTTCTCTCACTTCAGGAACAAACTTCCACTACATGTCAAGCAGAGTGGCACCCGTGCCACCTTCAAGGTAAACCTCGATAAGTTGATCAGATTCTCTCATGGGCTAACTTGTCTTGCCCTCCTTGATACTAGAGGGACATTTTGAATAGGGTTTTTGGCTAGGCTTGAAATGGTCTGCAGACCAATTGCCTTGTATTTACCAATGACTCTATGAACCTATCATTGCATTAACTCCAGAAATGTCATGTACACTGTTGTTTTAATGGTCTTTTGAAGGGGAATTTAGTGTTTCTGAGTATTCAAAATATGTCATGAGAGGTGCCTATCCCTTTCTGACTAAATTCTCAAGCAGGGAGTGAAGAGCTGTGTTTCCAGTTTTCAGACATTTCCAGAAATCGGTCTGTAGGAATTGTAAGTTATCTTTCAAGAAACGAAAGGTGGGTATGGCATCCTGTCTGTCAACCCTTTCCACTCCTTTCTGCTCCTACTACTACACAAATGAAGAGGAGTCATGCCGGTTGTATCTACTTTACAATCTACAAATATGCTGTCACTTGCTGGCTTGTTATTTCCCAGTGTGAGCTGCATATGCCCAGTGGCTCTAGCCAGCCAAGAAGGTGGAGATATTGGCAGAGAATAGCCCACTATAACTTTGATAATCATGAGCTACTTGATAGGTTTAGAGTGGAAAGTGATATTATTATTAAGGTCTTAGTGAGCATGTATGATCCACATAGGGTTACTGGAGTGATTCATGGACTTCCTATTCCTGTTGATACTAAGATATGTACAGCCCTCACTATACTTGTCATAGGGAGCTTCCATAGACAGATTGGGGACACTCTGGGAATCTCACAGACTTCTGCCTTCAGGATACAGCAGCAGTTTCCAGATGTACTCTTGGCACATGTGGATCAGTACGTCTATTTCTTGATATCACTTTCTGACAAAGCCCAGACCATGCCTACCTTTTATGGGCTGGCACATTTCCCTGAGCTACTCAGTGCAATAAATTGCACCTGTGTTGCAGTTTGGGCCCCATCTGGTCCATGAGGAGAGTGGTACTGCAATAGGAATGGCTACCATTCCATAAATTGCTGGGTAGTCTGTGATACATGGGGATGCATTCCCACTGTCTATGCCCACCATTGTGGCAGTGCACATGAATCCCACATCCCCCAAACAAGCTCACTATGCTGCCTCTTTCTGCATGGTAGAATGACCAGTGGTCATCTTGTTGTTAAGTGAATACATATTTTTCTTCTCTTTTTCTGTTTTATTTAAGTAGTTATTTGTGGTAAATTGCATTGCTGAATAGTAAACCACTTTCTCTCTCTCTCACTCTTTTTTTCTTTTAGGTGATGCTGGATATCCACTGGAGCCATGGCTCATGACAGTAGTGGAGCTGCAGAAGAGAACTTTAATACAGCCCTATATGAAACCCGTATACTGACTGAGAGGGACTTTGGCCTCCTGAAGAGTTGCTTTAGGTGTCTGGATGAGTCTAGGGCCCCTTCAGTATGAACCAGGTACTGCATGAGGGATGTTTACTGCTTGTTGCATTCTGCACAGCATGATCAGATACCGCACCGGTGGTGATGTGATCCAGTTGCACTTCAAATATGAGTAATGATGACCAACCTGCAACAGTAGTAAAGGACCCATGGGAGAAGCTCATGTCTGGCATACAGCACTGCAGGTAAAGAGACGGCATGTAGTTCAGAGCTATGTATCAGACATTCAGGTTAGTGTTTCCTTTTGTGTAAAAACACATACAGCATAACGGATGTATGCTGTGATATCTGTGAGCTGTGCTGCTTGGTGCATTGTCTACTGTAACTGTTCATCTGACATTCCATCTCATCTTTAACAGTTACTCATATTATTGTTTGCAAAAGTCATGCCTGAGTGCTTACTGGCTCCTATTCAGTGATGTCATAAGGCATCATATAAATATTAATCACATTTTTAACTGTTTTGTGCAATAAATTCTAGTGAGGTAGTTTAACTAAGTATGCACGTATTGAATGTTCTCAAGTGGTTCAATTAGTAAAAAGTGTTAATTCAAAATTTAACATGAGTGTATACATTGAATTTATTAAAAACATGTCATATTGTTTTTATATTAAGCAACATTTTCTCCATTTGAAGTATGTTGTATGTTGGGATACTACACATCGTATTATTTTATTTTTGTCATACACAATAATTTATGGCCTCAGAGACAAGGAATACCATCATTTGTGCATCAGTGAGGGTGAAATGGCAGCAGTGCTTGTTTACATGGCAGGATACTAATTTCAATCTTTAATTTTCTTATTAGTGTTTTCCTAAATAATTGTTTATTACTATTTTTAAATTGCAGGAAACTTCCAGCTATAACCATGGCAATACATTCAGCATTAATGATGTTAATGACTGCAATCTTCTGGTTGTATCTAAGTGAGCAATACATAATCACGGATTCTAATCTATGAAAGATGCATAGACAGTGTTATAATGAAGGCTTTGTCTTATATTTGAGCAATTCTGGCTGGTTAAACCAGTTTTCCACCTTGGAGTTAGGTCCTGATGGAGCTTTGCGCAGTGTTAGTGAATAAGAGGGTAGAGA